>NW_020897722.1:7532276-7631897 GCF_003984885.1 Neopelma chrysocephalum
GGGCGAGCCCGGCGCGGGGCCGAGGCGCGGCCCGGCGGGAGCGGAGCTGGCCGGGGCCGGGGTGGTGGCCGGGGCGGTGTGTGGGGGCCGGGGCGGGCGGGTGGGTGTGTGGGTGTCGGCCGCGCTTCCCGCCGTGCCGGGGGCGGGGAGGGAAGCGCGGGCGCGGCGGGGCCCGGCGGGGAGCGGGAGCCGCGGGTGTCCCCGCGCTGGCCCGGCCGGGACCGGACCGTTCCCGGCGGAGCGGAGGGTGCGCGGGGCTGTCCCTGGAGCTACCGCTGCTTCTGCTCTTCGTGTAGTCACCGAAGTAATCCAAGTGGATTAAAAAAACCCCAACAAACTATGTTTTTAATGACATGTGAAATTTAATACTGGTTTGAAACGTTTTTTGTGAAAGTAAGAAACTTATTAGGCTTTAGAGCTTCATTTTTTACATCTGACTCTCGCAGTAAAACTGGGTGAAATGGGCTGAGCCCTAAGCAGATCGTAAATGCTTTTGGGCAGAGACTGCTTTTGTGGCTGCAAACATCTGGTCTTGTAAGGCTCCGGTCTAAAGGAGGCTGATAAGGCACCTGAAATACAAATAGTTAATTATATACTTCTCTGTAAAGGGCTGTTACACCTACAGAATCTAATATGGTGCTACTTATAAGTGAAACAAGTTGGGGGTGCTTTTTAGAATCGAGTTAGCTCCTAAGTTTAGCAGTTGGATTTCAGTGTGGGGAGTGCTGGAACTGAGGTGAGGAGAGAGTTTGTGTGTTTGCTATTTCTGTATTTTCTCCACGATGCTGTTCCCAAAAACTCGGAGGGATTCTTTCTCTTACTGGATGTCAGAGCTCAGGGGAACATCACAGGCCAGTTGGAAAACAAGACTTGTCTTATGCAGTTTGAGAGGCATTTTTTCCCTTAGGAGAAACAAAAATCCCAGTGTAGGCTGAGCATAATTGGTATCACAGCAAACTTCTGTAGATGACAGAGGAGTGAAGCGTAACTAAATGGACTTGATACTGTGGTCTGTAATTTCACGTGGTGGCTTAATCTTCAAGTTATTTTGTGGAGGGTTTTTGTTGATTTGTTTTTAATTATGTAGCAAAGTATGGTGGAAAGATAAATTTACTGTATGACAAACTTGTTTTGACTTGCTAGGTAAGATTTTGAGCAATACGAACAAAAAAGTGGTACCTTGATAAATGAAGAATTTTCATGGTAATGTAATTCTTTGATGACAGATAGGATAACTATGGATTGCTCTTCTTGTTATATTGATTTTAAACCAAACAAATTTGCTTTTCTGCTATATAATTTTTTTTAGTTCAACTGAACTCTGTATTTACAATGCCGTAAATGAACGTGATGCATCATGTTGGGGTGGGGAAAAAAGTTGAGTCTACTTCCTCCACTAGATTTGAGAACTCAAAAAAACTGTGTAATGTTCAGTAATTCATTCAACATAACAGTTCTTTTGGTCATCTGGTTTGTAAACCATCCCACTTCCTAACATGTTTGTTATTTTTTGTCTTAGAAATGAAAGTGGTGGAATTCTACTTGAGTTCTGTACATATTTGTGAACAAAATACAGTAATTTATTTTCCTTCCTCCTTAGTTAGAAACAAATCTCTCTTTTAAGTTTCCGTTCAGGTATTGCTCATTTTTGGCAGCTCTATATCATCCTCTGTTCAATGTTTTTAAAAATACTTAACTATATGTGTGTCTTTGTGCTGTTGCTGCTTCAAGAGCTCCAGCATTACAGGTATTCTAAGAAACGTGTCATGTTTGGCTTAGATAAGGCCAAAGCTTTGGTGTTCCTGTGAAACAATGCAAGTTAAAGATTTGCTGATGTAATATAAAACTTGGGTATTGTTTTGTGTCCCCTCCGTAAAGATCTGCTGGGAACAAAATAAACAGAGCTCTAGAAGTACCTGTGATTAATTTTTAATTTGTTAATGAGTAGGCTGTTTCTCATATGTAGCTCGTGCTTGTTCTTGGAGTTTTGGCTGGTATGTGTTTAGACAACTGACTTGGCTAGAAGAGCGTGCCATGTGTGCTGGTTGGGCTGTCCTATTTTCCCCTTGGTTTTTTTCTCTTCACTCTGAGGGTTGTTTGGGGGAAAATGAACGGCAACTGTTGCTTTGAGCTCTGTGATAGAGAGCAGCAGGAATGTGCAGGACAGATGAGGAGCAGCCGCTTGAGGAACTGCAGGAATTGCTGGTGATTGACACTTGAGAAAAAGCATTTGTTGAAGTTATTTTTAGCAGCCTTTGTTTTCACTCTAAAAAGGCAGCTGTTGAGTGGTATGAAATCTCCAGTCATGTCATGTAATGTTAGGAGGGTTCTGTGTTTTGGAGAAATCACCAATTACTGGATGCCATGGAAGTGGTCACACTTCATGCTCTTTTGTAGGCATTTTTTAATTGTAGAAATACTGCAAGAGCAGTGATTTAGGAGTCCCTCTTTGGAATTCTGCTTAATCTGAGGCCTTGTGTGCTAAAGCCGTGCTGTATTCGATTTGATGGCTTGTGAGGGGGGTTCAGGGTAATTGGCCTCTTATTTGTGTGAGATGCTGAACACTTCAGGTCCCTCCCGAGCCGTCTGTAGAGAGCACAGTGACTGGAAATTTAGTGACTCGTGTTACTGAACTTTTTAGAGTTTTTAAAAAAAGTAGTAGCATTTTAAGTCCTGAAGAGCATATTTGGGAGAGGGTGTGTCCGAGTGAGTGGTGTGTCAGAGAGGGTGTGTCCTAGTGCTTATCTGGCAGAGCCGCGTGTAGCTAAACCTACTGTAGCAAAAATCCTGAACTCTTGATCTGAGGGTGGTACTGGAGAAATCTCAGCTGCTGTTCAGTGGTGAAGAGCTGAGCTGTTGTGCATCCTGTTTGCCAGACGGGTGGTTCGTGTGGGGCAGAGAAAGGAAGAAATGGCACAATCAAAGCTTTTTATGAAGGCTGCCTCCTGTTTGCAGATAAAACATGGCTCCAAGCAGCTCTAACACAGTGGGGAAATTTCATAGAATTTGTTAGTGTATATAAGGCCAGGAAAGAGAAGATATGTTTTGTTTTCAGGAATTAATACATGTGTGGTTATATGAGTGCATTGATTCCTGGTTGCAACGCAGAACCAGAAAGGGACTCAGTGCAGTCCTTTGTTAAGGTAGTTTAGTTAAGCATTTGAAGCTGGATTTCTGTAGGCCATGTTTTTAATGACAGTCAAATGTTGCTGGTTTCATTTATGTAATAGTGGGTGGACAGAGCCGTGATTAAATAGTTGCTAGAAATCTTATGACTAATCTTGGTGTTATTTTAGTTTCTTAGTCTCAGCCTTCATGTGCAAGGATTTAAATTTTGCCAAACATTTTGAATTCTCTTTAGGGGACTTGCTTTAATACAGAAGTAAAAAGTTGATAAAGCACTTAGAGGATGTGCTTTATAAAGGTAGGCATTAGTGTTTATTTTTAAGACTGGTGACCATAAGGATCTGATTCGTGGGGCAGTGAGCCAAAAGGCAAGGAAGGCAGGAAACCTGGATGGAGCAAGTCTGAAACAGGGTTGTTGGACGTGTTTTTTCTTGTTTAAACGGCTCTGGCTGATTGGTGCTGCAGAAACACACTACAGGCACTTCTGAGCTTGGAATGAAATCTCTCACCACCTTCCTGGCTGCTGTGATTAGCCAGAGCACACTCACCAGTTCCAGTGCAAGGTGAGCAAAGGAGCCTGGGTGCAGAGAAAAGTTCTTGATCTGCTACTGAAAATGCTGAGTTCAACATGAATTTGGTAGAAGCTAAAATTACCTGTAATGAACTTACTGGAAAATGAAGCATCAGACCAAACAGGTTCTAGAAGCGTGAGAACACGTTGTCTCTGCAGCTCAAAAAATCTCCCAGAGCAGTTGGCTCTTGCTCCTCTCAGGATCTTGAAGGTTTTCTCAGTTGTCCTTCCTGAGCTGGCCCAGTGTAGCTGCCTGGATTGTGATGTGAGAGCAGTTCAGCAATATATCCAAACTGGTCTAACTCATCAGCAGGCAGCTAAAATAGCAAGTTGTCCTTATGGGGGAGGAATAACTTTCCTTCCCTCCCTGTTCTGGCTTGTTGCAGTCAGTGAGTGCTGGTGCAGGAGCTGAGATGGGATCTCCTCTCTTGACAGCTGTTAAATAGGTATCTGCGGGGTGAGCTGCTCCCCCATTCTTTCCCACAGAAGTCTTTAAAGGGTAAATCCATCTTCTGCTTTTGAGCACAAGTGTATCTCAAGCCTGTTACTACAGGGAAATGTTCAGAGATTCTACTTAAGGAGAACAGAATTAAATGCCCCCTTTTATGTTGTTATTATAGCTTGGTAAGAGTGCATGCTGAAAGGAAAAAAGGCTCAGACTGTGTGAGGAGGTGAAAAACAGGGTGGAAAACTGCATGGTATGATCAGAGAGAGTTGCAGCAGATGGGGTGTTATGGTAGGTATTGGCTCAGAAACATAAATTACAATTAAAAATGGGCATGTAAGACAAAATCCCAGCTAATTTTGCACACTGAAGCAACTCTTCCATAGCTCAGGTATTTAAGGTGATGTTGTCAGATGCTGCTCTCAAATATCTTCTTGGGCTAATGCAGCCTGGACCTGCTTAAAGTTCAACTGAGAGACCTGTTACAGACTGAGCTGTGACTTAATGGTTGTGACAAAGCTCAAATTGACTTGTGACAGACTTAGTTCAGGAGGCTCATGAGTCAAACCCAATGCTAATGGCGAGATCATGGTGTAGGTGCAGTTGGGTTTCAGAGTTACTGCTGACTTTGAGCAAATCGCTGTGGTGATAAAACATCTGCAAGACAATGCAGTTTTCCTTGCACGGAGCTCCTCTGTTTGGGAGGAGGGATTGGGCTGCAGGGCTCTGGTGGTATCCTTGGAGGAACTAGTTGCATGCTCACCCCTGGAATCTCACACTGTTAAAGGATTATGCAAGTGGGAAGCCTACAAGGGAACCAGCTTGCAGTGTCAGAAACACTCTTTGCAGAGTCTGTTTTAAAAAATTTCAAGTTTTCCAACACTTTAATTGAAACTGTAACAAAAGTTCAAAGGTGTCATTAATGTGATGTTTTACTCCAGGTAAGATGTGGAGAGGGAAGGACGTGGCTGCCAGAGATTTGAAAGGAACCTGGAACGGAACCTTGTCCTGCCCCCATTTGAGGCTGTTGAGAATTAGATTAGTAGGGAAAGGTTTGGTGTTCCAGGTGTTCCAATAGTGGAATGTGATTTATCTGTAAATCAGTTCATGAAATGTTTGAATAGTTGGCGAATGCACATGGGGAGTCTTTGCAATAGCAATAAATAATTCGTATTTGTTCCTTAAATATTCAAAAGTAATGATGTGTTGAGAAATTATATTTCCATCCTTTCTTTAATTTTACTTATGTGCAAGTATACCATTTTCTGGAAAATATAACAGTTTTGGAATTATGGAAAGGGTATCTGGAAATACTTCTTTTTTTTTTTTTTATTTCAGGGAGTTGGAGTAAGGCATGAGAATACATGAGTTATCACTCAGGTGACCAGCAGATGTTAGTAGTCTTATTAATACTCGTGTTTGGTTTTTTGTGTCTAAAATTTACAAAATTAGGTAATTTATGACTTCACAAAATGGATGTTTATATTAGGTGTGTTTTCATTGCCAGTTATCTTCAGGCTGCAGTCTGTCAGCTGGTTTCCTGCCCAGTGACTGCTGACACTCCTCAGTGACACTCCTTGGGAGACAGGTCCTGAGGTGACTGGGTGTAATTAGTCTTCTTCCTGTAAAAGGAATATGATTTCTTGTTATTCTGGGTGAAAGTGCTTTACATGTGAACTTTCTGTTTTTGCAGTGCTGTAGGTAAAACATGCCTGCTCATCAGCTACACAACCAATGCATTTCCTGGAGAGTATATACCCACCGTGTAAGTACTTGTCAAATAACCCATTTCTGTCAGCTTCTCTGTGCCTACTGCCATTCCAGGTTCCTTATTTGAATTGTTTGAATACAATGCAAGTGCCCCTCAGTTCCATCTGAAATGTTTAGCTGAGTACCCAGGTGTGTATAGGGAGAAGCACTTTGGGCTTTTACTGCTTAGCACAGTCGCACCAGTGCTCCTTCATGGTCCCTCAGTGTTGGCTCCCTTTGCCCTGGCTGAACAGGGACTAATACTTGCTAACATTTTATCAGATGTTCTCTTTTAAAATAGTGTTTCTGTCATTAATGTCATTCATTATAAGCAGTCCCAAGGCTGAACAGCTTGTAAAACATCAAGTCATAGTCAGGAATAGTTGGCTTGCATGGCTGGAGATTTTTTGTTTGTTTGTTCTCTCCACTTTTTGTGCTGCTGCCAATGCTGTGCTAAGCCAGTCACAGCTCTGGAGCTCCTCAGGCCAGACTGTGGAGACTCGTTTATTTTGGTGCTTCCCATTTTCTTTCCCCTGCGGATTTGTCGGTATCGGAATTAGTGCAGTTCTCTTTCCGAGGGCCTGGTGGGGGGAGGTGTCTTATACATGAGCAACTTCTTTGCCCTTTTCAGATATCTCTATATTTTGATGAGTTTTTCAGATAACCAAATACATTCTAAGGAGATGTACAGATGTTACCTGGCCGAGGCCTTGTTGCCTTAGTTTACTCATGATTCTTTTCTTTGGTCTTAAATTCAGATTTTTGCATTACAGTGTCTTGTGTTCCCAGTGAAAGTGGTTGAGCCTTAACGAGTCATTAAAACCTTTGCACTCACAGTATTGATGAGATGATAACGATGCCTCCACTGGCCCCTGGTTATTGCCTTTGACACTTCATTGGAGGGGGTTTTGATTAGCAGGATTAATAAGCTTTTCTCTTACCTGCTCCTGTTATTAAGAATTCCTTGGTTGCTGCTCATGTATATTCTATTCTAAATCTTACAACATGAGACAGATTAACTTGCTGAATGTCCCACTAAGGCTGGAAAGTGCTTGCTAAGTACATCCCTGCTTTCCTCTGCTCACTGGGATTAACTCTTCCCTTGGAAGAGCCATGACAAAGATGACTTCTGCTCAGCTTGGACCAAATCTGTTATGCATATTTTTTTATTCCATTACCCAATACCAGCCTCATTATTTAAAGAACAGCTTTACTGTCTCTGGGGAGCAGAAGGATGCAATAAAAGTTTCTTCCCTAGTTTTCCCAATTAGGGCTCTGTGAGGAAAAAGTCCTTGGGTGCCTTACTGTACTGCCAACTAATGCAGCCAACTCTCTGTTTGTTTTTAGCTTTGACAACTACTCTGCCAATGTAATGGTTGATGGCAAACCAGTCAATCTGGGTTTATGGGACACAGCTGGTCAAGAGGACTATGACAGACTACGTCCACTCTCCTACCCACAAACAGTAAGGATGCTCTGTGAAACCTCAGAGAGTCTCAGCAGCTTTGTCTCACATAAAGCATTTCTCTTTCTGAACAACGGGCCAGCATTGTCACACCTGCAGTTGTATTTCTTAGTGACTTGTTGCAAGCTCCTTTCCTTCATCTTGCTGTAGCTGTAATTTATGAACTTTGATGTGTGTACAGCTCTACAAAAGTTAAAATTTGCATGGTTGTGTATTTGTGTGCACTGGTACTTGTTGGCGTTTGTGTAGTTGCAGCCTCAGAATCGGCCAGAATGCTTGATTTAAAAGGAAAAAGAAAAAAACCACCCCAAAACAAACGCAAAAACCTCTTAGTTAATAGTCCCATCAGCCAGGCCATTGATTTCAAGGTTAGCATGCCTGCCAAAAGCAGGGTTTGTTTTTGTTTTTAGGCCCGTTTTGGCTGCAACCTGACACTGTCACTGCTAAGCACTTGATATTGTTCAGCCTCTGAAGATGTTCTACACGTGAAAGAGGCAGCACTGAATGAAGAGATTATTGGTATTGACAGAGGCACAGCATTCCATCACACTTGAGCCCGTGGCTGTTTTATTACTTACTGTAGTTTGTGCTGTAACATCGATACAGATGTGCTTCTGCCTTCCCTGTTTGCAACTGGTTAAGTCCTGCCTGCATCCTGCATCTTTCCATGTTTGAGGAAAACGCTGAAGTGATCTGTTCTCTTCTTTCCAGTGCAACCTGAGTTACAGTCAATCTTTGTAGAGGCTGGTTTTCTAATCTCTTTAGAGCAGTGACTTTTACCTGGTGGAGCTGTGCTACAAGTAAAGAAAGGGTAATTTGCAGGGTTTTCTTGGCATTGATTACTGCTGTTGTTAACTGTCAGATATATGTTCAGTGGTAATAATGTAAAATGCAACATTGTTCCACTTATCTGCAGCATGACTGCTCTCTTGAGTGATGTGAATCTTATTTAAGGAACCCTGGTGCTATTTTTAGTAAACTATCTTAATTCACGATTTTCTTTAATTCACTGCTCACTAACTCTTACAGTTTTTAGGCTTTCCCCTCAGTAGCAATGCCCATGATGAGTAAGAACTTGCCAGTTGTGGGCAACTATAGTTGAAATGCAAAAATACCTGTCTCTCTTGGGAAGAGAGACAATGGAAAGCTGGTTTTCTCTAATACTTAGATATTTATAGGATACTTAAAGCCTCATCTTCGCTTAAATTTTTCTAAATAAAAATTTTTCAAAAAAATATCTCAGGGAAGAAAAAGGCTTGTTGAAAGATACTTAGTAGTGTGAGAAAGTCGAGTTGGGAGGGAATACACTGTGCCTCCCCTGTGACAAAGGGACAGAATGCACGTGCCTGTCTGCAGCCTGCTGAGGTGACCGTGGCTTTCTGGTGGACTGCAAAAGAATTCCATCTGAGCATCTGGTGGAAAAAATGCCTTCTGTACAAGCAGGTATAACTGTTAAGTACAGGTCTGAAGTACTTTCAGTTATTTGGGTTGCTTTACAGCAGAAAATGAACCAGGGTGGTAAGTCTTGAACTTCTTGTGAAGCAATCTGCAGATTTTATCCTCGTGCAGTGTGAGATTCATCACCCCCACGAAACTGCCAAAAAGCACAGAGGAAGAGAACAGTGGTACTGATGAAGCCTGACCTTTTTTTAGGATCTGTGTTCAACCTCCCTCTTCCTTCTATGTGCTATTTAAAACTCCCCCCCTGCGTGTTCTTTGTTCCCCCCTTTCCCTGTGTGTGCACCTGAACTGTGTCCTGGGCAGGGTGAAAGCAGCAGGTGGTGGTTACTGGGGCAGTGTGTGTGTGCTGGGATCAGCCACCCAGCAGCACCAGCTGGGAACTTCACGGTGAGGGCTTTGCATTAATCTGCATCTTTTCCCCTTACTCATATTTTTATTCCTTGAAATATACAGGAATTTAATCCCTTCTCCTGAATTTATTCCAAATCTACTAGTGTTTCCAAATACTCGGGGAAGGAAATTGGGACAGAATAGGTTAACTTTCTTTCCTCGGGGGGACCAAAGCAAAAAGCAGTTGTTAGTAGGATGCTTTCCAGGGGAGGTTTGCTCTGGCAGGTCCCCCTGCCGGTGCAGACAGTGGTTTCTGGGAAGGCTGTGCCTGTCCTGGGTGCAGGGAGTTGGTTGTGCTGAGTTACAGGGCAGCGTCTCTCTTAAGAAGAAAATCCACTCTGAGAACATCTGTGAGCACAAGTTGCTGACTGAGAACGTTTTCCCTTAAATCCATTTGAGGAGTAACTTTATCTCCTACTGTTATTAGGTTGGAGGAACCAATGGTAAGAATATATCTTCCAGTCTGACAGATGAACCTATTGCCGTATGTAAAACTTTAAATAAACCTCAGTTCCAAGTTCTGTCATCTTGTCTTGCTTATGATAGTGATAAATTGGCCCCTATTTTTTGAACAACTACTTTTCTTGGAACTATCAGATTCCTAGATCTGAGAACTCTGTTATCAAATTTCTTTATATGGCTAAGATAAAATATTTTCTCACAAATAAATAGCTTTTCCTACTTAAGATTGGTAGCGTGCAAGACACCCGAGATCTTCCAGTAATTCCTGGTGGTGACACCACACCTTTTGATCTCTGGAGCTAGTAAAGGAGAGAGTCTGCGTGATGTGCAGCACTTGAGTCACCGCAAACTTGCAAAATTGGAAAACAGAAGTAGTGGCCATAGTATCACATTATTTGATGTTGTTTCTTTCTTCTTCTGGGACGCTGCTACGGAAACTTGTTGGGGTGATGCATGAACAACTGGGTTGCAAGTGCTTAGCAGTGCAGATGGCAGCTGCTGACCTAACAAATGCCTTGAAATGCAGCACAATCAACTAACCCTGCAATGCCTGATTCTGTAACACGGGTGGGACCGGAGTGAGGTCGGATGCAGAGGTAGGTTGGGGAAAGTTGGGTTTGTTTGAGAGACACTCGTTGAGTTTTGGGTCATAGAGCAAGACTAATCTTCATCAGCACAGAGACACGAATCTGGGGATTGTTCTAAGTGCTTGTAGACTGTAGTGTGTCAGCAGTGAAGCTCCTTGTTTTCTGAAGTGTGTCCTGCAGTTATATAAACATGCTCTGAAATGTTTTTACCTGCTCACTCTTAAAATCTTTTGCCTTCACTTGAAAAGCAACATGTGCAAGATCCCTAAAAAACACCTGTTTTTCTTTTTGCTGTCTCTTTATTTAGAAAGAAAAGGAGGGATCTTTGAGATTTTTTTAATGCCCTTCTTAATCCTAATTTAGTTATAGAGAAACTCTGAAATCTTTTTTATACTGACATTCAGCAGAAGTGAAGTTTTACAAGAGGTTCTGAAGAAGTTTTGCAAGATTCTTCTGATTTGGGCATTGAAGTAATAATTGTAGAAATTCTCATGTGATTTCCCCCCCCAATCCATACTGTACACTTGACCTTTGCAAGTTGAGTACTTTAGAGTTGTATATTAATAGTTCACACTTTGCAACATCCAGTGCTGATGAGTTCCCTGTCAGTGAAGAAGAAATGACATTTAGAGGAAAAAACCCCGTGCAAGGCAGTGATATTGTGTTCTAGTTGCTGGCTACTGCAATAGCTGATTATAAATTTGACTGCAATCTATTTGTTGTTTGTTTTCCCCCCTCTTTGGGGCTGCCTGTAGCTGCCTGGGAGTGGATTTCCCACTGGGAAAGCTACCTCTGATTGTCACGTGCGGCTGCATCGCTGACCTTGCCTTTGCAAGTGTGATAGAGCTGACAGTGTGACAGAGGTACTGGTGATATTGGCCTGTTCAGCAGAGTTTACAATCATGTCTCTGGTGGGCTGACTGCTCTCAACTTGTTTTGTAGGATGTCTTCTTAATCTGCTTTTCCCTCGTGAGCCCAGCTTCCTTTGAAAATGTCCGTGCTAAGGTAAGGATGAGCTGGGACTGCTTTATGTCTGAATGTTCATTCTGTTCACTTTACAGCAGTGGTGGGAAAACACTAGGTGCTTTTTTTTTTTAGTTGTTGACAGGCACTGTGAAATGTATTTTGAAAAGGCAGAAATGTATTTGCCTCCCTTGTGAGTCATGGAAATTCAGGGCACATGAAACACTCCAAGTATGAGTTGTTCCTTGATGCGTTGATGGGGTAACAGTAATCTAAGAGTGTTCAGTCAACAAGGTGCTGAGATCACAAACAGCACCTTTCCTTTTAGTACAATTAAAAAGTTTAAGAACAAATGCCTGTAAAAATTAGGTTTATGGCACTTGTTCCTTCCATCAGCATCATTCCAGCACGTGCTCTGTGACTGTTGCAGTATTTCATGTCCTTGGACAGCTCAGCTGCACAGCACATGGAGGGGTCTCCGTGGGCGAGGGCAGTGCAGGTCAGGGTTCTTCTGGTGTGTGAGGAAAATACAGCCCTTAATGGGGTGCATTTTTGAAACATGCAGAAGTCACTGTTGGCTCGCTGTCTGCCCTGTTCTGATCCTGCCCTGATGGATCCTGCTGCTCCCCTTCGCTGACTGACCCAGGAAGGACTGTGAGCCTTCCCAGGGTGACAGTCGAAGGCCTCTGTGGAAATCTGCCCCCACACAAGAGACACTGTTTCTTTTTCCAGTGGTATCCTGAGGTGAGGCACCATTGTCCCAACACCCCCATCATTCTCGTGGGCACCAAACTCGACCTCCGGGATGACAAGGACACCATTGAGAAGCTGAAGGAGAAGAAGCTGACTCCCATCACCTACCCACAGGGCCTTGCCATGGCCAAAGAGATCGGTATGAGCCTCTGGGGTGGTTTTTGACTGCAGCTGCATTTTGTTTGTGGAAGAAGCTGTACCTTAATTAAATTAAATGCCTGGCTTTTGGTGTGGGGTCAGCTGGGAGTGGTGCTGCTGGGTTGTGGAAAACTGCTTTGTAACTGTGTTTCTGCTTCCCCAGGCGCAGTGAAATACCTGGAATGCTCAGCGCTTACGCAGAGAGGCCTCAAGACAGTGTTTGATGAAGCCATTCGAGCAGTGCTGTGCCCCCCTCCTGTAAAGAAGAGGAAGAGAAAATGTCTGCTGCTGTAAACATCACCCTCCCCCACCCCATCAACCCTGTGCTTTGCTCAAACAAAGGAGCATTCACATGCCAAGTTTTTCTGTTATAAATTAGTTCTCTACCATAAATTCATGAACCAGTTGACAATTTCATGGTTTCATTTGTTTAAAATATGATCGTTACCTTGCATTCTTCTAAGAGCAAACTCCTGAAAAGACACACCTATGTGAAGCCTTATTTTTAAAATCCTCTTCTTGCTCAATTAAGTGTTGCCAAACTTATCTGCTGAACTAAGTTGCTTTGTTGTGCTACGAACACTAAGCACTAAACTGTTTTTTAAAGATTCTTCTTGAAAATGACTCTAATTTCTGGTAGGAAATGCGAAATCTTTCTAGTTTTTCACAGTAAGTAACAGTACCGGGAATGAGCAGAACACTGCGCTCTGACGTGTTTTGTTATTCAATGTTTTCTCAGTGCAGCCACTGCCTGTGGTGGGTGTTGAACCCCAACCCCTGGCAGTGACTGACACTCCTGAGTCACAGTGTAAACGCTTTATCATTGGTAAGGGCTTGGTTGCAATCTAGTTCTTGCTGCTGTGATTTAAAAAAATAAATAACTATTCTTACTGAAGTGTATCTAGTCCTTTTGACAGCATTGTGTTGTGATGGGTAAATGGAATATTGGGTTGGATCAGACAATAGTGCCAGACAGTATTTGACACTGTACAGATGACTTACACTACACTGCCAGGGTAGCTCAGCCACCATTTTCCCAGAGGTGCAGTAGTGGAGAGAGGTTGGTGTTCATAGGTAAATTCCTTTGAATTTCAAGTAGGGCATTCATGTAGGTTCAATTCTGGACCAGTCATTCCCACTTTTATGTAGTAAACGCTTTTCTTGTAGAATCTCTTCTTACTGAGCAATATAACTTGTATTTTAAAAACCTTTCTGATTATAGAAATTTGCTTTCTTTTTCTTTTATAGAGTAGAACGTTCAAGCATATCCTTATTTTCCCATTATTCCTGACCCAGTAAGTTATGCTTTCTGAGCTTTTAGTCTATTAACTAGGTGTAAAAATCATGTGAAGCAGCTTTAGACATTTTAGTAATTTTTATATTTTAAACCTCTTGTAAACGACAAACCTTCTCAAGTGTCACTATTTGCAAGATCCCCCCCAGTGTAACATGACTAATGCAGACAAGTGTTCTCTGTCACTCCATGTGCAGCATAGATTGTAACGGTAACGGGTCTGTGAGGTTCTGTAATTAGTGCTAATGTTCTGTACCTTCTAAACTGGCAGGAATATGATGTTGAACTACACCCTTTCAACCACTAAAGCAAAATTTAAAAGTTGCAAAATTGTGAAGTTTTTACATTGATCTTTTGCTAATGCAATTAGCAGAATGTTTTGCATGTAAGAATTAATAAATCCTTGAATCACACTTGTGGTGATGTTTGAGTTTCTGAGCACGTGTCTCATTCCTGTGCCACTCTGCACCCACATTCTTGTCCCCTGCCCAGAGCAGGGTCTGCATGTGTCTCCTCGGGGCCGTGTGTGCAAACCAGAGCCTGTCAGGAGTGCTCTGGGAACCTGAATTAAACACAGCACTTGGCAACAGTTCTGCAGAGGCCTTGCACTCTCACTGCAGTTGTTACAGCTCCTGCTGCTGCTTAGGCAGTGGTTCAAAGCTGCTGCCAGCCAGGGCAGGATCTCTGTTCCACTCCACTGTCTGCAAACAAAAGTGCTTTTCCTTTGAAACTGTTACAGTTTGTGCTTAAACGCCCCAGATTCCAGCCTTTTATTTCCAGCCGAGCTCTGTGTTGGCTTCTCTCTCTCTGAGTAGCTGCACCCGAATGTGCTGCCCTGCCCTCCCCACCCAGGGGCAGTGGTGGGTGACACTGCAGGACCCCAAGAGCAGCGTGGTCCCTGCACAGCCATCACTGGTACCTGTCATCTCACAGGATCCAAGTTTTTATTGTGTATTTAATTTTGTCTCCATATCGAATATCACAGCAAGAACATCCACACAGTTAATTCTCAACCACATCACGTAACTTTTACTTACATCAATTTTTTTAAATAAATGCTGCTGAGCCTTAAAAAGAAAAAAAAGTTAAAATAGTTACACACTAAAACAAGGAATCCACTTTTTTAAAAGCAGTACAACTGGTTATATATTTTTGGCAGAATCGGATCCACGCTCAGTAGCCAGAGCTGGAGCTAATGACCAAGATGATGCCAGGGTCTGGACAATGGGGGTTTTTTTCCTTCTCATTAAGTAGTTTTAGTTTAAAATCAATAAAAGTAGTGATGTGGATCAAGAAATACAAAAGACAGATTAAAGAATATTGCACATGTATATTCAAATAGCATTTAACCACAACACCTCCCCTGCCCCGGGATACCAGCACAATCTGTAAGAAAAATAGTGCAATTACTGAGAACAGCCTGAGCCAGACCGGCCTGGGCCGGCCCACTCACCCACCTCCAGCCCTGAGCTGCAGCAGCACTTCCCAGCCTCCTTCCCTGCAGCGCCCTCGGCTTCCCAAAGGTCGGGCCGGCGCAGACAACGGTATGAAGTGACTTGGAAGCAGAAGTGGATGTCTGGATTTGTAAGGACGGCAGGGCCGTGTCCTCACACACATTCACTGTGTCAAGTGCTCAGCTGCCCCCTCGGCTCCCGCGCAGCGGACACGGACGGGCTCGGCCGGGACTGATCCGCTCGGGAAGAGCCCGACCTCCGGCACAGACGCAGACTTGGTGCTTTAGCCAGCACAACATTCCCCGAGGTCGCTGCAGAGGCAAGGGCAGTAAGACCCTTGTTCATTTTATGCAGTGTGAGAAAATACTGAAATCCACTTAGGCATGGAAGTGGAATGTGTCCTGAATACCTGAAACCTGCAAAAACAGCCCCCCGGCTCCTCCCCGAGCTGTGTTATACTGCACCGGGGGTGTATTCTCGTGTTTGACAAGACAGACACTCTCCATGTTCCTGAGACAAACTGTTCAGAGCTTTGAGCACAACATCTGGCATGTGGTCTGTGATCATCTTGGGACTGATTAAAATGCTGCTGAAGACTGTTTCGTTTGACCATCTCGCCGTGTATTTAATGTCTGAAGAACACAACCTAGAAAAAAACACACCACAAATGCAATGGCTCAGACTGTCAGATCTGGAACAGACAACCTGGAGATTCCTGACCTTGCTCAGGGAGGATTTGGAACCCTCTCACAGCCCCAGGTTGGCTCCCAGAGAGCTGCAGGTCTGACCTTCAGCAAACAGCTGGAAATGCTGCCTTTAAGTGTCTTTGAAGGCAGAACTGCACCAAATTACACTGGGCCTTAACTGGGAAAGAAGCCATCAGAGGATCAAATAATCCTGCTCCCAGAAACATGGAATACAGTTTGAGCAAGGAAGAGGGAGGGGGTTAAACACTGCACATTCACATGGTTAATGTCAAATTTAGGGAGTAAGTCACAGTGGTATCATTAGGAGTCCAGACAATGGATTTAATGCTGCACATATGATGCACCATTCTGTAAAATAAAATCCCAAATACATGATGGGGGCTCTTGTGTGCTAGTCCAGCTTTAAAAAAAAACCCACCAGGATTTACTGCTGTGCTGTGGAATAAAAGATGGAAAAGAAATTAATAAAGTAGAAGAGCAGCCATCGAGAAAACCTTGATGGTCAGGCCCCAGGTGTTCGAGTATCCAGCTTGTAAAACCAGTATTAAAATCATTAAAGATTAAAGATGTGATCTACTGAATGATTTCTTCAATTATCTTCTTTCCTCTCTGTAAGGTACAATTTCTTTTTTATTCTGTAAGATGGTCTCAGATGTGCGAGTTACAGATGTTTTTATTTCTGTTTCCGAAGAATGAAATGAGAGGACATCAAGGCCTGTCTGGCTTAGGGGTTTCAGGTTGCTTTGTCTACAAAAACCCAACATCAACAAAACACACAAAAAACCCCTGAACATGACACTGCCCCAACAAAGCCACAATCCTCACCCTTCCAGCAGTTTCAGCTTTCTGCTGTCTTTGTCTCAACTTCCTGCATCCACAGAAAAGCAGCAAAGGACAGGGAATAGAGGCTGTGTGGGCACACACTGGTTACTGGGGCAGCTGCACCTCTGCAGCCTGGCAATATTTGGCCTCTTTCTCATCCCCAACACTCATGTGACTACTCAGCAACAAGGTATTTTGGTATCACTTCACTACTACCAGGACCTAAGACTCAGGCAGGAACTGCAGTCTGGCAAAGCTGAACTTAACAGTGTTAGTGTTTAAAATCCCCACTTCAGCACCTGCGGGATGAGGCACAAGGAGGAACAGTGTCCAGGGCTTGAAGCTGGGAGGCACAGAATAGAACCTGAAAGGCTGGACAAGAACCACAAAGGGGTACTGGAGATGCAGACACATCACAGAGCTGGAAACACGTACTTTGAAAGTGAGCAGCAGCTTTCAGTAGGCTTTAGGAGCACAGGCCAGTGGCATTTGTTACTCTACTTACCTCCGAGAGCTGGATTCTTCTACAATGTGGATAATCTTTCCAGGAAGATACAGATGAGGATACTGAGGTGGTGAATTCTGGTGTGATTCATCGTCAAGGGCATTGTAGGAAGGTGAGCGATGAACCATTAAACTCTCCTCGGCCAGCAGGGGCTGGCTCAGGGCTTCTTGGTTCCTCCCATCCAGCTCCGTTGGGAAGTCATCGGGATCTCCTCCAAATACCTCGTACCAACACCCCCTCAGCAAAATCTGGTACTGGAATCAGAGAGAAAAAAGTGTTAAATTGAGGTTTGGCATCTCCTCAGGTAACTTATTCTACTTGTGTGCTTGCACACACATCATCTGGGACTACAATTAAAAGATTAAATGTTACTGTATGCAGATGATCCCCAAACTTTGATAATCTCTCCCTACCAGATTTTCTCCACAGTAATTTTCATTTCACCAGAGTGTAACCCAAGCCTATTGTAACACTACAAAAATAATTTCAGGTCTTTGATGTTGAGCACTGATATCTCCCAGGTCTTGATGAATCTTAATTTCCAACAATACAGCTTTATAGGACAGGAGAGTAACACAAACGTCCCTGAATTAAAAACACTTTTGTTCCAAAACACAATTGTAACTTTCATCTTTAAGATCAAAAATACACACACCAGTAATTGCCCATTAAAGCTGGGGCTTAACCCAGGTAACTATTCCACTGACTTTTAACCAGGACCTGCATGTAGTTACCTTGGGTCTGTTGCAGTTTGCCACAATTCTCACTATTCTCCTCTTTAAATCCTCCATGTTGGGCATACTTAACCTGTTCAAACACAGAACAAAGTAAAGCAAAGCCTCCTATTTTCTGCAATCAAACACATCTCTGAAGATTTAAAAGTGTTTCCAACTCACCTTGCAACAAGGTCCTTTCCAACAATGACTGAAACAATGAAGTGCTTAGTGTAATCTGCAAGTGATTTGCTTAAAGAAAAAAAAAAGATGCAGTTTAGATGCACTAAAGAGAAAAGCACACTTTAGTTTTACGATAATGATTATCATTCAATAAAAATACAAGTATGTGGCTGCAGCAGCAGCATTTGCAGTCAGTTCCTCAGTGGGCTTTCAGACTTCCTTGCTAAAGATGCCAGAGTAACTTAAACGCTGCTGGGGTGTGTACATGTCAAACAGGCCAAGGCAGACAAGTCTGGTAAGCATTTTATTTCTGAAACATTTATTTTAAACTGTAATTATACTACATGACAGAACTCCCTAGATGTAGTTCGTTCTGTAGCACTCCCCCAGGAACTCAACTGTAATTCAAGATGGAGTTATAATTCTAGTGAAGAATGTACAAACAAACTCTTAGCACAGTCAAGCCCACAGTTACCATCTAACACACCTGTCAACCACCTGGAAGACTTTTACATCTTAGTCAGAGAACCAAACAACAGCAATGTTTTACCTTAGGAGCCCTCCTGGAGGAGAGAAGGCGTAACACTTCAATGTGGGGAAGGAGTTCCTGAGCATGATGGCCAAGATAGACGCTGTCCCACCACCCAAACTGTGGCCAACTATCACAAGTTTATATTCCTAAGACAGAAAGAGAAGACAAACTTAGATGGACACAGGAAAAGCTTTGTGTAATTTTTCTGGCAAACCAAATTATTTGGAAGGTAACTTACTGGAGCAATTGTGAAAGCCTGGTTTAAAATTCCATCATTTATTAGTTTTCGATAGATGTAAGTTGCAGCTTGAGTTATTCCCTACAAGAGAGAACGTAAAGTTAGAAGGGTGTATCTAACCTGAGGGGTGATGCATGTCTAGTTTAAATACACCACCATCACAGAACAACCTTCTTTTTGCAAAGCTGCTCTGCTCTTTAACATGCTCCTGACAGAGGTCTGGTTATAACCACGTGGTCTGTACATATTGTAGGTAAGCATTACAAATTCTGCCTTGCAGTTCCCAAGGCAGTATTTGATGCAACAAGCACTGAAGTAATTTGTGCAATCCACCTCACGAGCAGAATATTATTCTGTTAAACTAAAGGATCCCAGGTGTTTATAGTTTGTTGATCTACAGACAGCTCCACACTCCACACACCTTATGCACAAAGCCATTCTCCAGAACATCCTCCAGCGTCAGGTCTTCGCAGTCTGCTGAGAGATCCGTGAGAATGTCCTGTGAACAGGACACTGTGGTCAGACCTCCCTGCAGGGCTCTGTGGCTCCTGGGTCATGCTGTGCCACTCAACACTGTCACAGGGACATCACAACCTGGCTGCCAAGTGTGTGAGCAACACAAGTCCCACCAGACACCACCACACAAGCAAACAATACAGAGCAACCACAAGTCTGAGTTCCACTGTTTCCAAGCTGCACACACACACACATGACTGATGCACCTCCACTCACAGTGAAACAGAATTACCACTTCCTGTTCTCCACACTCTCTTCCAGTGGCACAGGGAATATTACCCATCCAAGGGCAGGAGGACTTACAGCTTGAGCCTGGAAGACTCATACCCGAGAGTTATTTTTACATGTGCCAGCATAACGCAAGTTCCTCAAGGTACTTGGAGTTCACTCATTTCTATAAAGCTAATTATTGATATCAGAAGGATGATACCTCAAAAGACAAGGTTCCTCTCACTGCAACCACAATAGCTTCTTTTTTGTGATCCAAAGCAACAAAAAATGGAATCTCATAGATCTGGAGGGGAAAAATGTAATCAGTAGAGACATCACCTTTTTATAAGAGCAAACACTTGTTCTCACCTTCTGAAAGCTCTTACTGAGCTCCCTATTGTATTATGCAAAGAATTTGAATTGGTCTCTCACTAGTTATTCTAAGTGCCTTTTTTGCAATACTGAGACAGATTTATGTCAATGGTTTCGTGGCTGTTCCTTTAGATTAGGAAAAAAAAAATCAGAACTGAATGTGTTCTTTTGGCTTTGCATGTTGCACTTTATAAATGCTGAAGGCAAACTAGACCCTTCACCCCTTGCTTTCCCTGAATTAATCACTACAGGTTTTGCTGAATGCCTGTCCAGATTGTTTACCTTGTTATGAAAACTGATATGAATGAAGTCTCTGTACTGCAGTCCTGTTATTTTTAGGATGGATCCAAAGTGAAAGTTATGCCGATCACTGCCCGTTATATCAGAATCTGTTGGTCTATTTCCGCAACTAACAAACACAGAAGAGAAAAATTTTCATGTTCCAATTTTTTAGGTTTCCTTTCAAGGAATCAAACTTATATTTGCAGAAGAATTAGTGCCAGGAATCAAAAGTGCTGCTTTTTTTTTCCTTTTTGCAATAGCACCAATAGTCTGATACAAGATGTTACCTCTGCCCACAGACCTGGCTCTGCCTGGGCAGCCCTGCCACACATTTTCAGTTCAACCACTGGCAAATCCCACGTTGCTACAGGACCATCAGCAGAGCAAACAATGCAGTAAGAAAAGAATTCTTAAGATTACAGGCCAATGGGAAAAAATACAAACAAGGAAAAAGGAAATTCAAAACAAATTCTATACAGCAAGCTTATCTCATTTTTTATCCACTGTATTATATGGGTTTTTTTCCTCCAAGTAATTTATATTTCAGTAAGTTATATATATATATATATATATTTCATGTTATTAATTAAGAAAATCATGGTTACACTCACAAATGTCAGTGGTCATGTAAATATACAGTAATCCTACACAGCAATATGCAAACTGAGATATTGACTCTAAACATTTTTGATTAAAGGGGTTCAAGGGAATAAAAGGGAAGCTGGCAGGACAGGAAACTTTTGCTAATTCCTTAAGACAGGGAAAACTGTTGATAGACTTCTATTGCTATACATACATCTGTGCCAAAAAAGCATCTCTAAAAAGCCTCATTTTAAAACGTGTTTAGTTTAATTCCAATTTTTCCTCTGTCATTTTGCTAAATGAATTTTATTTACCTCAATCACAAACTTCTGTTATGAAAAAAAATACCTAATCTCTTTGAGGGTGTAAAGACATTGGAATTTTGTTTCTACAGAATTCATGAAAGATAACTATACCAGTCAAGCTCATTTAGTGATATAATTTAATGAAACAAAAATATTGCTATTGAAACTATTTTATTTCTGCTAACACTAGTTAAATAGAAGGCAGCTGTGTGTTTTTAAGGTCTTGGGTCAAACCTACCAGTCACCTTTGAGCTTACAGAGTGCAGTAAACGGGCTGGTGTATATGTAGTAGGGCCAGCCATAGGCAGCTGCAGCAAACAGCATGTAGTGAGCAGCATTCTCCAGCTCCACATCCAAATCATCAGTCTGAAAGGACACAGGGAAAGAAAAGGAAGGAGAGGGAGGAAGGAAGGTGTTAGGCAGCCTCAGAATAAAAACTGAACACAGACAAGTGAAAATTAAGGCATGATGAAATACACACTATCCAAAGGGAAAATCCAAGGTCTAAGAGGAACTAAAAATAGCCACTCATATTCCAGGAAAAACTCTCTGTTTATTTACGTAGCTACACAGCTGAAGAATCTTGAAAAGCTCTCATTAAATCAGTTTCTTCCAATGCTGATACACTGATAAGCTCAGTGCTGAAAACAACATTCACTCCAAATATGTTACTTAAAAGAATGGAATGTCAAAGAGAAGGCTAAAGAGTCTGCTGCAGATCTGACTTTCTAGGCACAACCCCATCATACTAGTTGGATTCAAAACGGAGTTGACAGAGATGCTTTGGTTGAAGTAGAATTAGATATGTGTATTAAACACAGACCAAAAGAAGTGAAAAAAATTTACAAAGGTATTTTACCACCAAAGAGTAACAAAAATCAGTTAGCAAACTAACCCATCACCTGCAAGCGCTAAAAAGATGCTATTTTTGCATCTTACCTTGTCTGGGTATTTGCAGCAGACAAACAGGCTACAATACACACTAAAAGAATAGCTTCTCAGGTCTATGCAAATAGTACAAAGTATTTATTTTCTCTCTGTTCCCTTTCTCTCCCAGCTGTTCAACAATGATCAAATGTCCTAAATGGTTCCTTTTTTGCACTTCATTCCCCATTCAGATATAAGTTCTACTTATGCAAAAGCAGAAAATGTCTTGACCACAAACTCATCAAGCGGTTTTCACTGCATCTATTAATAACTATAATTGTTACTAGTTTTTATGGTAGTGTTTAATTTTGTTTCAGAAATTAACAAAACAAAAAAAATCCCTCTACACAGTGAACTGCATTTCATGGTCTGGCATTATCTCCCAGAGTAATTACAGCAGAGGCTGCACCAACCCTATCTTACCACGAGAGATGATGGAGAATGACACAGGACTTCTTCAGGCTCCTTTGGGCAACTCTCCATTTTATCTTGCTCCTGATGGAGCAGAATCAAACCAGCTGCTATGTCACTTGGCACCAGATCAGTGTCCTGTACAGAGAAATGAAAGAGGCTGTTAAACCACCCCCCAGCTCAGCGTGGCCCAGCTCTCTGTCAGAGCACGAGGAAGGGGGTGGGTCTCACCGAGAAGTAGGTGCGGAAGAGCTCTGCGATGCTGGTGAAGGCCACCCGGTGGTCGTCATCCTGCACGATGCAGCAGCACAGCAGCCTGATCCTCTTCTCCCACACCCTGGTGGCCGAGCTCTTCACGTTGTACAGCAGCTGCCCCGACTGGCTGCTCTCCAGGTTCCGACTCACACCATCCGTCAGGTAAAGTGTCTTCTTCCCCCCCAGCGGGTCAAAGACAATGACAACTCCGATGATGGTGAAGATGATGATAACCCAGCTGCAGAGCAGAAGGGAGTGGGATAAAAGTGTGACACCAGATACTTCTGACAAGAGTGGAAGTAATCCCAACTCCAGATCTTGACAGACCAAAAACAAAACTCGGAATGAAATTCTGTATGACCACCCCCTGCTCCTGCCCTAAGGGTGCAGGGCTTGTTATTGGGCTTTCAACACTGGGCACAAGAACAGGGCAGGGCTGTTGGCTCGTTTCACACAGGGCAAAAACTCGAAATCAGAGCACTGTGCTTTGGAAACAGCAACCCAGAAGTGTGACAGCTCCATTTCTCACCACCAATTCAGTGATCTGGTTACTACCCCTTTCACATTTATCCAGTTTTCTACACTCCCATCATCCCTCTTACCCTTTCTGATCTTCACCTCATTTCCTTCACTCCAGCACATGCTCTTTCAAGGCAAGTAGCTCAAGCTTGTTTAGGAAAGGATATCAACTCGTGTTCTATTTCATGTACACTACCAAGCTCAGATTTGTGGGGAGGCACCCTTACCTGGCAATAACTGTCCAAATGATGGCATTTATCACAGTCTTCTCACAGTGCACACTGCTGTCCGACACCCACACAGCTCCTAACACAGCCCAGATGAATTCAGGGAAATAGAGAAGCAGGCGAGTATAAAGTACTTTGGGAAGTGATTTTCTTGGGCCGGGATTAGAAATTGTTCCTGCAAGTACAGAGGGAATTTAAAACAAGAACTGTTCACAAATGCACTTCAAGTACATAAAATCCTGCCTGGAAATATGAACTTTCTGAGCTTCAGAGAAAGTAAGATGCTTAACTGAAACTATCAAGTATTGTCATACTAATGGAGAGCTATCACTGAAGGTGGGGAAAGAAAACCAACAATAGGTTTATAGGTGTGATTCTTAGAATCTACTCTACTAAGACTCAAAATACCTCTCCAGTCAGACACAGTTCTGCACTGAACTTGAGGCAGCAGTACTGTGCCCAGCATAAGCCAAAGCTGCCAAAGCTGCATTCCAGGAGCACTGGCTCACCTACAGTTCCTCATGACTCTTGGTGCCTACTTTTATTATTCTATTTAGCTTTTAGTTGGCTGAATATTTAATTTTTAGGTGCTTCTTTGGTGGGCTACAGTGAAGTTCTGGCTCTGGAGTCACTAAACAGTAACAGGAGAACAAAAGTAGGACCATTACCAGGACAAATACTTCTCAGACTATTTTCTGTATTGATAGTTTACTAATAACCACTTCCTTTTAGCACTCCTAGGCAATAAAAAAGGGAGTAATTTTTGGCCAGCTCATTTCCTTAAACCAGTTTGCTGCTCCCAGGGTAATGAGGTATTGGGGAGGGTGTGCTCATGTGTAGACAGGACAATTTATAAAGGCTTAAAACACTGCAGAACAACAACAACGTTGGAAATTATTTTGCATTTGTAAAGCTGTGGTTCACACCCTGTGACAAAGCTGTTTAAAAAGCCCTTGATCCACAGGGTGCTTTTTCCCATTCCCAGGTTGCAGCCTGTACTACAGCAGCGTGGTTGCTTACTCAGACACAAATCAGACTGAAGTTTTTCCTCAAAACAACTTTTCCTTTCTCAGCACCACCCCCCAGTGTGTGAGGTCTCTCTAGGAAAACCAGTGCTCAGATTCCAGGCTGGGATTATCATCCACAACTCTGCTCTGACATAGTTTCTCTTCATGCACACTTTAAGCTTCTTTCCACTTAAGTAATTTAAACAGTTTTATTTATAGCATGTTGTGAGAACCAATATATGAGAATTTGTGTTATTCCAGAGACCACACACATATTCCAAATTAATCGTCTTAGCATTACTTCGATAATCAGGTGCCTCACCAGAACAAAAAGCTTTCCTAGCATTTTTTAACCCAAAATGAACCATTTCTACAAATGAGTAGAAGTTGCATTGGGGTCCTTACTTCTGTTCAGCCATTCATTTCAAGCTGTAGGTCCCATTTAACAGTACTTATTGTGTTAGTTTTATTGAGACATTTTTACAAATCACTTTCCTTTGTGGTTTTTTCCCCAAGCAACCCACTGCAACTGAGGAACTTTCACAAGCCATGACCAAACCTGCCCGTGCAAGGCGAAAACTAACACAATACCTCAGATGGGAAAGTGATTTTTAGATACATTCCCCTAGACTCCTGTCAGAGAGGTGGAGCAGTGTTCCATCAGAGGTCATGGTGAACCCAAAGGGGTTTTCATGATGCTCTGATGGCAATGGACATATCTCTATTAGCACTTTGTCCTAATAACTGCACTATCAACAGCCCAAAGCTATTGCCCATTGATTATAATGGATAATATTAATAAAGCAAACATATTAATGGTTACAGAGAGTTTTTAAAGTTTGACTACCCTTAAAACACCTCAATTTTTTTGCAGTTTTTTTAATGTCAACTCCAGATTAAAAAAACACAGCTATTACAATCCTACCAGATAAACACAAAATGCTATTATTAACTATTTACCTTGCATACTGATGTACACAAGAGCAGATAACGCACATATTATGGAAGCCAGGAGGATGATGAGGACCAGCAAGTAGCTGTGCAGCAATCCTCCCCCGGGACAGTTAAACTGCCCCTTGTGCACCGTGTAAAGGACAAGGATCCCAATCCACCTGCAGGGAAGCGAGATAACAAAAGTCACAGTCCGAAAGGAGAAGTGCAACACTGCAAAGTGATCGCCTGATCGGCAGTTTTGATCTTAATGAAGGCATTGCACAAAGATCGATAGCAGGGGAGCTGTTACATAAGGAACGTATCAGAAGGAAGCGATCACAAGGATGCTCCGCAGGAATTACAACTCAGCCGTGTGCAGCCCGGGCTCCAGGCTCCTCACTGCCTCAGGTCCCGCAGAATCCAGGCCGCGGGACAAAAAGGAATCACCCCGTTAATTACTGCAGTAACGAAACCACACGAGCGCTGCTCGGGGATTGGACACAGCGGGCGCTCACGGCCCGGGGCACCGACAGCGCCGCAGGTTCCGTGTCACGGCTGCTCCCGCCGCTGCTCCCGCGGGCACCGCCGCGGGGCTCCGCGCACCCCGCCGGGCTCCGCACACCGCGCGGGGCAGCGGCCCCCGCGGGAAGCGCTCCTTACCACACCAGCCGCACGAACAGCTCGAAGGCCCCCGGGAGCACGAAGTCGTCGCTGCCGATGGCCCAGCGGCGGCCGAACACGACGAGCCCCGGCATGGCGCGGGCCGGGCCGGGCTCACACCGTCCCTCAGGGCCGCGCGGGCCCCGCCCCCGCCCTCCAGCCCCGCCTCCCTGCCCCGCGGGGCCGTGACGTCACGGGGCTCGGGGCACGCACGCGCCGGGAGGTGCGCGCGCGGGGCGGTGGAAAAGCCGGGCCCGCGCAACGCGCGTGCGCGGGCGGCCCAAGCGCGGCGAGCGATGCCGGCGGGGCGGGGCTGGTAACGTCACGGGGAGCCCTAAAGGCGCGGCGGCGACGCCTCAGCGAGGAGCGGCGAGTTAATTTGTGAATTAGTGAATTACAGCGCAAAGCATCGAGGGACGGCAATGAACTCCCTAGGACCAACACACACAGCCGTGGCTCCTACCAGGATCACGCTCTTGTATTTCACCACAGGGACACATCTGGTTTTTGAGCACCCGGGCTGCTCAGTGTCGCATGTGAGACAGCGGAGACCGCAGCGCCTCAGCACCCACACCGCACATAAACACTACTCACCTGGGGTTAGGAATGAGAACCATCACTGCCGAGGGAGATAACGACGGCAAATTCACTCAGAGAAGATAAACACTTTCTTGAAGATAAAGCACAAGCACCAAACCCCGCTCTGCACAAGGCTGGAGTCACCACTGTGGAGACTGCAGCACCTCGGCACCCACACTGCACATAAACACTATTCACCTGGGTTAGGAATGAGACCCATCACTGAGGAGGGAGATAATTTGCCATCATTAACTCGAAGATAAACACCTGAAGATAAAACACAAGCACCAAACTGTCCTCTGCACCAGGTTGGAGCCACAATCGCTTTTTCCACCAGTGATTATGCCCCTCACAGCCTTAAAAAGTTCGTATTTCAATACAGCAAACAATGACATGAAGCAACTTGTCCACACAACTACTTTTCACCCAGGCTAACAGAAAACTTTCACACTCAGGAATGAAAAAAAAATAAACAAAATGTTTTCACCATTTCATAAAGTGTTTATTGAGGATGGTAACACAGGATAAATCATGCAACAGCTCAGTAAAAAAAGGGAATCATTTAAAGGATGAAGAATGGTAACTGGTGTTGCTGATTTTGAAAAGTTTATAAAAAAAATATTAATTGTCCAAAAGTGACATTGAAAACCACTTGAAGCTGAACATGGAAGTTGCTTATAAAGCATTCATTAAAAAGAAAATGTAGATATTGTTTAAAATGATCACCTACAGATTACTGCAATCAACTTACAAGTCTCCCATTTCTATAGCTGTAATGGTGTAGCAGGGCTGTACACATCCAAGATATTTAACCTTCTTTTCCTGAACAAACAATACAGTCACAAACACGTGCCACCAATCAATACAAGTGCACCTCTTACCCTTCACAACCTGCACTGCCAAGTGCTTTCATTATTGGGATTACCTTCCCAAACATCATGGCAGAACAGGAAAAGGCCCATCCTTGTGGCCTGAAGCGATTTCCTCATTGCCCTCTTGCCATCACTCTGTTTTAGAAGGGGAACAACTACAAAATGTGACTGTTCCCCTTCTGGCACCAACATATATTTTGAATAAGGAACTCCATGTCAGCAGATGGCACAAAGACTGGGCACCAGCACATCACATCAAACATCGGTGGTTTCAGATTTAGAGTTGACATATATTCGCCTTTTGGAAAAAAAATAAATATAGTGGAATGAAAATTGAATCAAAGGGAAAGAACAGATGACTACCATCCATCAAGGATGCACATATCTGTGCACTGAAAAACAAAAAAAAAGGAAAAAAAAAATCAGTCATTTCAAAGAAAATCTTGAAAATTAAAAAAACGTTTGCACTTGTTCCTGGTCATAAACAATCTCACAAAAATCTCACTTTTGGAACTATTCCAATTGAAACCATACACTGAATTTATTAATACAGTATAAGTTTCTTTATGTAAAAAATCTTTATACATAGTAATAAAAAAGATAAAGGCAAGATGCATCAAACAGAAATCTGCTGGTTGTTTTTCCTCCGTTCTTACAGAGCCGCTGATGACTACCTGCACTATAAAGAGCTGTGTTTCTGACTTTCTGTCTCAAGCATCTTCGCCTTTGCTTGTGATAAGGATTGTTCTGTCCAAGCATCCAAAAGGACAGATGCTGGTGATGTTTTGGCACTTACGCTGGCAAACTGAGCTTCTTTCCCTTGAGTACTGTAAGGAAAAGTAGGAAAGAAAGCAGTTAGCAAACCAAAGTTGTGATGCAGAAGCACACACTGCTGAAACATCAAAGGGACCAAACCCCATCACACAGAGTCCCTTTGTTATGAGATGGGGACACTGCAGACACTCCTCCTAAGCTGCCTCTCTTTAACACATACTGGTAAAACTAGAATCAACAGCAATTCTAATCTTGCCCTCTTGTGGCACCCTGGAATTCCCACTTTTCACCCTCATAGGACATACCAGCCCATGATCATGGTCTCTTTAAAGTTATGACTAAAGTAACACAGCCCCACATAGCTTTGCAGTTACATAATGGAAGGTGGAATGTGAGCAAGAGCAGAATTACTAATGCCCCAGCAGAAGTGACTGCTTCTACAATCAGCACAAACAGAAATATCCCAAACCCTTTGGATTCCCAAGGTATTTAAACCACTGAGAAAGGTGTCTGTAAGCCTGGGATCTGCACGACAGTGTAAGTGGTCAGGAGAAGCAGGACGTTCATGCTTATCAATGGAAGGCAACTGCAACATGTATTTAGCCCTACTTACTTTAAGTTTTTCTGTAAGTTCACCAGACCATTTACACATTTATATTCTACCTATACACAAAAAAGTCCTCAGAAATGCCCCATAATAGCAGAAAGCACACTTGATAAATTAAGATTTCAGCAGTAATTTACACACAGAACCAACAACCTTGTAATGCCAATACAGCAGATCCCTACGAACATGTTAATTGCTACATTCCACAACCTGAAGCTGGAGGTTACTGCACTACTTACCTTTTGTAACATACAAATAGAAGAAGTCACAGTACAGAACGGTCTGGACCACACCAGCAACAACAGCTATGAGGTCAAAAAATCCCTCAAAATAGTAGCGCCAAATCCAGTTGACTAAGTACAAGGCACGGTACAGACCCAAGAAGAAAAGATAGTGAGTAGTGATGGTCTCTGCTTCCCCAGTTTTGCTGATCATAAAAAGTTGAGGGAGAATAGCAACCGATTCAAGATAGATGGAGAAGGTCCACAGTATCTGAAAGGAAAAAACCACACGTTTATTCAAGTGTCTTACTGATAAGAGAAGGACAGAAAATATTTGACTTGGCTTGACTTTTCACTCTCTAGCAATGTTATGAATGAATACCTGTTCGTACAGGTACATTATTTTGGCAAACTTTTTAGGTACAGGAAAAACTAAGTGAAAGCTTCATAATCAACCACAGGATGGCACGAGGGAACTTTCCTGGCACAGAACACTCTCTCCAAAGCAGCTGTGCAGTGAGCTGGCACACACAGGTTCACTCACAAGGAAATCTGTGTGCATTCAGCTCAGGAGTCACAGTACCATGAAATACAGCTTACAGAGCTGGTGCTGTGCAAAGCTGCAGAGAAGATGAAGTCCCTTCCCTCCCCATGTTCTTTCACCTTTTATCTACTGGTTTAAAGAATGAATTAATACAGAACAGATTTTTAAAGTAATGTCTCAAAGTGCTGCAATTCAATTCCCTTTACTGTCTAATAGAATCACGTAACTCTAATAAAGTTTCAAATGAAGCTCAGTTCACTTAAAATAAGCATCTGAAGTTACTCTCTATTTCATGGGAAAAATGACCTGTTTGAACTCTAATTACATTTTTAACATAATTTTTCTGTCAGGAAAATGCACAGCTGCACTTCAAATACAATGCAATTCTTTCTAACACTCCAGACCATTTGCAATTCTACAAAATTTAAGACGTATTCTAATTCCTTTTGTTTTCACCAGGTGGCACCAACTATTCACAAACTGCATTCTGGGGCATTTCTTTTACAGACAAAACAAAAGGAAGGATGCTTCTGAATTAATATAACCATCAGAGTGTACGGGGAAAAATACAGTCTTCTGCTTAATAAAATAACCAGTGTTGATAATAATGCTGGTCTCCTGAGGTGTCCTTAATTTGCACAGACATCTTCACTCCACAGATGCATTAAGGAAAGGATTAGCCTGAACCTACTAAACACCATTCCTTTGTCAGCCTAAAAACGCTCATCTTCACGTTCTCAATATTTTCAGGAAAAAACTACAATCTCCTGCTCACAATCAACTCACCTCCAGAGGAGAGAAGTCATGATTGACAAGGAACGAGAGCCCACCAACGGGAACGATCAGGAACTCCACTCGGAAGGTGTCATGGTTTCCATCGTAGGTGGCCTTGAACTTCATGTAGATCAGGTACACGGTGGCATACGAGCAGGCGATGTAGATAAGCTGGAGAGCAAGGAAAGAAAAGAAACAAAAACCAAAACAATCCATAGAGGTTGTAGGAACAGATCAAACTCCCTGAACAAAAATATCCCGAAGCACTAAGAGGTGTAAGTGTGGTCTGTTCTGGTTGGTTGCATTGTTTGTTTATATGATTTTGCAGGGTGTTGGTGGTATTTAACTTTTTCAACACCAGTGACTCTGGGCTCTACTGGTTTTGTTGCTTTAAAGGCATCACCTGTCTCTGGTTGAAGTGACTGTCCAGAGGTGCTTTGAAGACCCTTTCCTGAGTAGACAGAACTAAGAAGTGACTGAGGAAGGAATACCCCTTCCGCAACTGCAAGGGAAGCACTGGCTCCAAACATTTATGTTAAAAATGTGCAGATGCATCCATGCAGTAATGATGGAAGGGGCCTTTCAAAAAGCCCAGCGTGGTGCAGCTCATGTGGCAATTAAAAACTTATTCAACAAGCCCCATTCAGACTCAGCCATTTAACATATCACAAATTAGCTGATTTGTGTTAGACCTTTAAACATCTCTAAAATCTGAAGAGCAGCAAGTGGACACTATTCACCAACCAACAAGGCACAAAAGCTGCAAAACTAACGAACTAAGAAGCAGCTAACCAGAATTCAGTTTGAGCTGAATGCCTAATGTTACCATTTTTAATGGTTCTGGTACAGTAGAATTTGTAGCTATTCCCCGTGAAAAAAGCAAAAAGCCTCATTTTACAGATGAGAAAACAGAACCAGAGAGAATCTATGACTTTCTAAAGGTCAATCTGCCACCATCAGGACAGAGCTCACATTGTCCTGGAGTCAACACAGTACAGCAGACTAGCCAAATAGTTTAGTTTCTGCCTCAGTTTCATCACAAAGATTAAATATTCCACACCATTTATCACATTAAATATGGGTTCTTTACAACTGAAAAGTAACTGATTAGGAAGCCCACTGTTTGCAGATGCTATTAATCACTAAAAGCTCTGCTCACATTAACAAAATATGATGCAAATCCTGTATTAAGGAACACGGAATCCAAATGCTCTGCTACATGAGCACTCCAACTGACTGGAGCTAAAAGATAAAGGACAAGATACAGGTAGGATACCTCCTACTACAGGTGTAAACTAATAGCAACTTGTATGGTCATAGAAGACACTAAGAAAGTGTGAATGGATCCAAACTCCTTATATTACAAATTTCTTCATGACACTCAACAAGATTTCATTTTTAAAGATACCAAATTAAAAGAATGTTAGAAAAATGACTGCAGAGTGCACTGGCAGAAATGCATCCAATACTCAGCGACAGGTACCATGAAAAGGAAACTGTAAAACAGAGAATGCTACAAATAACAAAAAATAGTCTGCAGGTCATTAAGAAAAGCAGGTAGGGTCAATCTGTGTAGTTCTGTATATATTCCTGGAACACAGAAGAAACTCATTTCCCTAAATATGTGACAATCAGTGCCAGACAAATACAGCAAGTTGGTACCTGTAGGTACCTGTAGCAGTCCCTATAGACTCCTAAATACACGGAGATAGAACAAGAAGTTGTGTTGGGACGCTCAAGCTTCATCTTGACACTGCAGTAATGGGCTGAAAAGACACTTATGTCCAAAAGCTTTTCTAAGCAGTAAACTTAGAAACTGCAATAGAAGCTTCCATTTTGCAAGTTAATATTGGACTTGAACAGAGGACCACTCTTTAATTACTGGAAATACTCAGTTTAGCGTGAAGTTGAGTATCACAAGTGTCATTTCCCACATTCATTCCATTTCTAGTCAGAAAGGCTGCAAAACGAAGACATGGTTATGACCTCAAATCACAACCAATACATAAATTGCAAGACCCCCCAAGGGGCTCCTCTGGTGCACCAAGAGTACCTTTCAACAGTCTCAGAAATTACATATGGAAAAAGCTTGTGTTTCAAGAATATTTTAACCCACAGCTCTTCATCTAGACTCAATATTGAAACTTAGGCATACACATGTGATTTGTTAGAAGTATGAGTTTAACACTCAAAATTTTATTTTACAGTATTATTCCCCTAATTCTTCCGCACATTTTACATTATTGATTATCTAAGTCTTGCCTCCTGGCAAAGTTACACTATCCTCTGAATTAAAGCTGAACAGCATCAAGAAAATCCATGAATAAAGGAACTGGATTAAAAAGGCACTTGCTCTAGTGCCACAAATGTGCTGCACTCTCACAGATTACTGCTTTACTTTTTTGTACTCAGCATGAGAATTGTAGGACTAAATAAGAAATAACAACCCCAGACTGAGGCTCCCTAACATTCAGTGGGCAAGTGTACAGGGTATAATCTCATGGAAGCGACATTCCTAAGAGAGTGCTCCTGTCAACCTCTGATCAGCCTCTGACCAGACACTGGCTGCAATTCTGGCAGTGCATTCTGAATACTAATTTACCTTGTAGAGGATAAAAAGAGATTTACTTATGCTCTAATGTCTCAATTGAGAAATACAATTTATTTGAATCATTCTCCCAAAAGCTTTTATTTTCAATAACCAAAATAACACTTGTTCTAAGCGTCACAGTCCCCATACAAACAGGTTTTAAAAGTTGCATGTAGGGTGTAGAAAAAAAAACAGGGTTTTGAGTCCATCTTCCACATTCTTTATCCAAAGCCCATCTTAACTTACTCTGTAACAACTGTGCAGTGGGCCATTTAAAGAGGCTTTTATTAATGAAATTATGCACTCTGCAAGCAACATCACTAGCTTTTCTAACTCTTCAGTATACTCTACCTTCATAGATGTGTTATACAATGAAATGAATGAAGTGAAGAGGTCCAGGTAACGGGTAGTGAAGACCAGTGCAAACAGAAGCTGGCTTTTCCCAGAAATACCTAAAGTGATAAAGGAAATAACTGATTATTCAAAAAGTGATGATGTGCTTTAAAACACTTGATGCTGAGGATGAGAAAGGATATAGCCTTTATTTCTATGCAAGTTGATTACACAATTAGGACAAATTCCAAGCTTCCAAGGTGTACAAACATAATTATAAGCCCAAATAGCTTGGTAGTTTGAAAACAGGCAATTCAATTCAGAAACTTAATTGACCACATGGTGGGAAAAATAACAAACAGTCAAAACCAGATGCTACTATGTACTATAACAAAATTTTAAAAAGAGAGAGAAGTGAGCTAAAATGTCAGACATCTACATTGCATCTTCAAGGCAACTTTTGATTTTAGGCCAAAGCCCCAGTGTCAAAATGTTTGTACTTAACTTCAGGCACTAGAGCTGAGTTAAAAGCATAAAAGCTTTGCACAATCAGTCACTAAAAGCTTCTGAAAACTGGGCTGAAGCATCTCTCCATAATACTGATGTGGTGGTGTGTCACAGCAGGGGAACAAAACAACCTACCCTGTGCCTCTATCTTGTTATTCCAATTATTCTTGTTTTCAGTCATCCAGGGTGAAAATAATTGAATCTGTTCAGCTAAGCATGCAAATCTCGTTCAAAAAACAAGAGGGAAAAATACTCTGTAGGAGAGAGTTATGATGCAAGGCTCAAAATCCTTGTCCCTTAATAGAGAGATATTTCTATAAAGGCTTTTAATAACAATGCCATAAAGCAATTAACAGAAGGCTATCTGTTATGGTTATTGAACTCCTTTTTCACTCCAGCTTAAGGAACAGGGAATAAACTGCCCCCAGTGAAGGAATTTTATGTTTATGTATAAAGTACAGGAAAACTGAAACAGTAACAATTAAAAAGGAGGTTGTTGGCAACTTTCATATGTGAAATGTCTATGAGGTGAGCCTGACGTGCCACCTACAGAACAACCCAACTGCAGTGCGGGGAACAGCAAATGCCTCAAAACCTACAGCTAGGAGGCTGTAAAGCCACAGAATAAAACTTGCAAGTATGAAAAAACAAAACAACCCCTCCCAAAAAAACCCACAAACAAACCATTTCCCAAAATTTAGAAAAAAACCCAAAAAACATCTGACATTTCTTGAACTAAACTGTGTTGCACAGACAGCTGAAGCAGCACCCTGGGCTGTCCCAGGAGTGCTCCCCAGCATCACCACTCGCCAATAAAACCTCTCAGCAAGAAACGCTGTCCGAAGGTCAGAGCCCACAGGACAAAGAAATCCACCTGGACAGATCACAGAACAGCAGCACACTACAGCATGTAATTACACTAAATTATTTAGCATGCTATTTTCTTTAGTAAATAACTGTGGACAGCAAAAAAAAAAAAAAACCATGTAAGATACATTAAATACCGATAACAGCTATAAATTTGGATCTGGATATACTGTCACAGAAATACATTTACTTGACAAATTCCTCTAAGGCATCAGCAGCCTCACCTCCTCAAGTCCAAAGCTGTAATTTTTATTAAGGCTTTCAATACTTCCACTGATTTTTTGAACCTTTAGGATAGTTGTATATTCCTGAAACCCATCCTAAATCCAAGATTAGACTAATTTTCAAGTTAAGTAGGCTAGACTACACTAGGCAAGGTTCAAAGTGTAAATCAAAGGCCTATGGAGAGACAGGAAACTGGGAGAAAGTAAGATCTATACCATGAGCAAAGATGGAGGGAAGGAGTAGGTAAAGACTCTGTTGTTTGAATTTGATGCACTTCCTTCTCCCTTTCTTATTACACCCACAAACATTCCTTGGTTCTTGAGCTAAATAAAAACATTTTTATTTCTTCTTCCCAAGCTCTGGGCTCAGATCTGGAAGAGCCAAACCTTTCCTTTTTGTTCCATCCTCACACGTGGAAAAATTCCTTCAACTTCCGCGCTCCAGCTTGGCTAAAAGCCATAGCATGAAACTTTAATTCAAAAGCTCTGCTGATTTTCACTGCCAGGGAGGAAAGTAGAGCTGGAATTGTAGGACTTTCTGATCAACTTCATTTTGATCTGGTGAGTCAGGTAAGGAGCAAGAGGCTGAGCAGAGGCACTCAGCCAGCCCAGCTCGGGAGTGTGTACAGCACTTACTGACTATGAACTGCACATCACAGCCAGAAAATCTTTAAACTAAAGCTTTCCAAAGGAAAGTCAGTCCATACTTTGCCATGAAAACTTCACAGACTTTGTGAAATAAAATAAAAAGTAGTTTTGTTCTGTATGAAGTTCACATCAGCCACAGAAACACACCATCTTTGATTCTGCTAATAAAATACTAACATAGAGAATGTTGTACCTTCAGTTAAAAAACCCAACCTAATTCTGAAGACAAATTTTTCAACAGAGAAAAGGAGTATTTTCCTTCAAAGAGAGAGAAGACATTCCAAAGCTACCTAAAGCAGCAGGTTTTGAGAAAATACAGGAAAATTGGCAGCAGCCTATGGCAAAGTACTGTCTAAAGTCTTCAACATAAGTGTATGATCTGGTCAATAGTAGACATGTAAAACTGAGATACAGCTACACTACCTGGCAAAAGTATTACACATCTACTACCTACACTACTTTTTTAGAGTATTTAGCATATTTAAGTATTCAGCCTTGAAACTGCAGGTCACCTTTAACACTTGACAAATGACCAATACGAGCAAATCAATTTTCAGGCAGTAATTTGCACTGCAAACAATCTAATTTTACTTGAAATGGGAAAGAAAATAGTCTGAATATGACAATATTTGAAAGCACAGGATTCCTCAAGTCTCATAAATTTTCTAATTATGACATGAAGCAATAATGGAGTTACCTGCTACATTCTCCACGGTTCTTATCAATAATTTTTGACCTCCTGAGTGGCAATTTTTTTCCAAATTTTAAACCTGGATACTCAAATAACTATACATGCAAAAACTGTTCCCCTGCCAGCTCTGAAATTCTGAAATCACAATTTGATTTGCTTTCCCCTTGTTCTCTTTTCAATATATTGACTACATTAGATAAATAATTAAGTTTGTCAAACGCTTCTGAAACACAGACTGCTCCACAACGCAGATTAGCCCAGCCTCACCTATTCTCCTCAATTAGAGGAGTCTCTTCTTAGCATAGAAAATGGGGACTGATGTGTCTTCAGGAAGCAGCAGGTTGCAGCAGAGGTGCACAGGCTGTCTCCCTCATCTCCAGCTGCTTTTACAGGCCTTCGAGCTCCTCTTGGAACAAAGGCCTCAGACGCGGATGCAACCAGAAGAGAGGAGTCGGCACCATGTGGTTTGCCAGCTCTTCATGGATCACAGCCTTACAGTTCAGCCCTGATTTATTTTCTAAGCCTCTGCTGCTGCAAAAGTGCACAGTTACAGCAGCAGCTGGTTTGCTCACATTTCCTCAGTCACCAATAACCAGGAGGTATAAGTTTATTTAATTTATAAACTGCCCTAATAACCATGCAATGTAAAGGAATGGCAGAAAGCCCTCTAGAAGAGGGTCTTAGCAGCTGCTCAACATTAACTGGTAACAATTTAGGCATTATTGTCCTGTATGACTTTACAAACATATTTTATGCAAATATATATTTACAAAGTTTTCATCAGTAGAAACCTCAACTGACAACAACGAACCACTACAGGGGTCAGAAGAGAGCCCCAAAAATAAAATTCTTTGAGGTGTTTGTGTTCTCGAGACAAATTTGTTAGGCCTCAGAAAGTGATCTCAGCAGTAACATGGGTCTGGATTTATTCCTGAGGACTCAGGCAGAACTGGAAGACTCCAAAACCACCAATCCTTGATAAACACATCCCTGTTTCATTTTTTTTTGCTCAGGAAAATGAATGAAGCAGACATTTCCTACTGAAAGAGCCCATGCACATGTGTGTTCAGGGATGCTGGCTAATCTGGGAAAGGGAAGAGCTGAACGCCCTATGTAATAAAAGCTTTCTTTCCTGTATAATTGGTGTGAATCTGCTTTCCTTTGAAGAAACCCCTAGTAATAGAGATCCTCAGTCACAACTGACTTGAGATAAGCAATATCAGAACATTTTTTAAGGAGAAAGATGGGACTAGGTCACACTGTACTATACTGTGTAAATAACCTCACGTCCAAAGGTCACCTAAGAATCTCTTGGCTCAAACCCTATTTGAATTTTAGCCTTGCACTAGAATGTCTTTTTTCCTTCTTCAGACAACAAAAGATATTTAGTTTTTACATAATTAACTGTTGTTGTTTGTAATTTCAACTGTGTTTCTCAAGTAAAGCACAGGACAAAACTCTACAGAAGAGCTGAAGAAGGCAAGGCCCTCTTCTGCCAGATCCAGACAGGATTCCTAAAGCACTAGAGCCTGAGACAGGTAAGTGCATTAGGAAGGTGCTCTTGCACTCCATGATCTCAGGAACAATAGTTCTGTGCTGCTGCTGCATGTGGACCATGGAGTCATTTGACTGACCTCATTTGTAAAGTTAACAGTTTTTACTTTAAGTTTGTTTAAAACCAAAGCTATTAATTTACTTTTTAAAAATCAAAGCTATTCATTCACTCTTTTTTTTCTTTGCACTATTAAGTGATTATCAAATCACTTGACATGAAAACATACAGAGCCTGTACTTCCTCTTACCTGTAGTGTAAATCTCTTTCATTTCCCCATTAGCAGTTATTTCAGGTTACAGCTTAGACTAATTCTCCACGCTTTTAACTGAAGACTTTACGAATACATCTGCTCAACAATGCTAACCTGGTATTTGAATAATATCTCACTTCAACACACGGCAAACTGATTTCAAGAATAATCACCCTCACTAACGAAGGAGAAGCTCACTGGAGAGAAGGCAAAGTCAAGCTCACAGTCAAACCCCGGTGCACAGAAGAAACGGTATCAGCAGGGCAGGCGGCCCGACCCACGTAACACACCGAGCACGGAAATGCCCATTTTGAATGACAACAACTCCCGGTTTTCTGAAAGAAATCAGCTATGCTGCAGTTATGGGAACTGGCTGCAATTCCCTCCAACCACCACACCGTACACCAGGAGGGAGAGAGCGACGCGCAGCACACGGGATCCGAGCAGGCCCGTGCAGAACAGGGGGGAGCAGCCGCGATCCCACCCGGGGGGCGGCGGAGCGGGGCTCGCCCGGCCGGGACCCGGCGCTCCTCCCGCTGCCACGTCAGACGGGCCCGCCGATCCCGCCTGGAATCTCTGTCCTACAGCTTCCTACTGCAGCCGACCAGGCAAACAAACGCCCTAAAACCGGCACGAACCACAGTCCAATTCCCGCACAAAAGGGGAGCGAGGCCGCAGCGGAGGGAAAGCGCGAGCGCGGAAACTTCGGGGGCTGCGAACTGCGAGCCCGCGGCTCCCGGCGCCGCTCCAAACCCGGGGCTGCCGTGGAATACGGGCGACCCAGAGGCCGAGCAGGGCCCGGGAAGGCGAGGAACGAGCTCCAGCGCCTTCCCCGACGGCGGCGGGCGCGGGCAGGGATGGAGGGATGGAGGGAGGCGGCTGCCCGCCCCGCGGGGGACGCATTCCTCCCCCTCCCCTCCTCCAAACCGGCCTCCCCATTCATTCGCCCGCCGCCGGGGAGTTACATAAGGAAGGAGCGACCCTCCCGGGCACGGCCGGAGCGGCGGTGCCCAGGGATTAAAGTACAAATAATTGTAACCACAACACCGCTCAGGGAACGGCAGCTCCCGCCGGCGCCCCCCACCCCGAGCAGGGATGCGGCTCCTCCTTCCCCCCATTCCCGGCTGCCCGCCCGCTTCCCTAGCGCTGCATTTGGAGGGGGCCGAGCCGAGGAGAGGTCAGGAGGAGGACAGAGCCCCCTCCCCTGCGCGGAGGGACCGACCGTCCCTTTTCACCTGCGCGGACCCAGTCTCGCCCGCCCGCCCCGGGAGCCCTCGGGGGCGCCCCAGGGGGGTCGATCCCCCCTCCCCGCCTCTCCCCGCTCCAGCACGGCCCCTCCCGGGCCGGCGGGACCCCCCACCCCATCCCGGCTCGCCGGGCTCCCCCGGGGCGCGGCCCCGCGGGGGCGATCGCAGCGGCCGCGGCGCTGCGGGGGTGATGCCGCCTTGCCCCCGGCGGGGCTCCCCCCCGGGGGGGGCTCCACGGCCCGGAGCCGCCCGGCCGGTCCCGCCCCGCGGCCTCCGCACGCACCCGCGCAGGAGCGGCTCTTCCAGATCTTGAGCAGCAGGATGATGATGGCCGCCAGGTGGGACAGGTCCCCGGTGAGGCGGAAGATGTTCATGGCGGCGGCGGCAGAGGCGGCGGCGCAGCCGGAGCCGGGGAGCGAAGATGGCGCAAGCTCAGCGGGCACCGAGCGACGTGGCCCGGGGACGTGGCCAGGCAGCCCCGCGCCGGTGCACGCCGGGAAGCGGGGGGGGAAGCGCCCGCCCCGCTCCGCCCTCAGCCGGGGCCGCCCCGGGAACCGCGGGCCGGGCCGGGCGGGGGAGTGCTTTGGGGCTCGGCCCTCGGGGTTTTTGGGTGTCTAAACTCAGCAGTTTAGATATGTAAGAGCTAATAAATATATATTAATAGCTGCTGTCGTGTTCTGTGAAAACGAGCAGTTGATTTGATGCATGTTTAGTATCTTCTTAGGTGAAAATCTATATAAGTTATTGGAGCGGGTCCAGCGGAGACCACAAAGGTGGTGAGGGGTCTGGAGCCTTTCCCTTATGTGAAAAGGCTGCGGGAGCTGGGCCTGTTTAGGGAAGAGAAGACTGAGAGGGGAATCTCATAAATACATATAAATATCTCAGAGGCGGGTGCCAAGTGGATCACAGAATCATGGATGTCATAGAATGGTTCGAGTTGGAAGGGACTTCAGAGATTGTCTCGTTCCACGCCCCTGCCTTGGGAGGGATGCCACTCACTACACCAGGTTACTCAGGGCCCCATCCAACCTGACCTTGAACACTTCCAGGGGTGGCGCAGCCACAGCTTCGCTGGGCAACCTGTGCCAGAACGGTGCCAGACTCTTTTCGGTGGTGCCCAGCAACAGGGCGAGGAGCAATGGGCATAAGCTAAAACACAAGAAGTTCGACCTCATCATGAGGAAGAACTTCTTCCCATTGACGGTGGCAGAGCTCTGGAACATCTGCCCAGGGAGGGCGTGGAGTCTTCCTTCTCTGGAGACGTTCCAAACCCACCTGGACACATTCCTGTATCACCTGCTCCAGGTGACCCTGCCTTGTCCTGCGGTTGGACTGGACAATCTCCAGAGGTCCCTTCCAACCCAAACAATTCTCTGATTCTATGAAATCTTCCAAGAAAAGAAAAAGGCAATTATTCCTTGCAGCAGTCGGGTTTTGCGAGTCAGCACAGTGCCTCTTCACAGCCATGAATCCCTACCCTGAAAGGGGACATCACCAGCAGAGTTCAGTGAGCAGTTCACAGAGGCATCTCCTCTTGATAACTCTCCGATGTTCTCCATAAAAAAAGGCGACAATCCAAACAATAACCCAGAAAACTAGGAATAGCCTCACAGGAATGGCATTTCCAATGACTGTAGAAATCCCAGCTGAACAGTGGTGCTTTGTGGGGTAACTTATTTCTTAAAAATCTCTTGGTTTACATTGTTTCACGAAATAGCGTGAGGACTTACCTGTTATAGAGCAATATACAGAAAATTTCCCACAGCAGAAGGTTATGGATTGTTTGAAAATTTATGAAAAGGATCCTAACTGCAATCTTTAATTTTCCTGTTTAAAATGTAGCACAAATATTGCAATCTTTAAAGAGCTTACATATTCCTCAAAAGAACAGAGAACTGATTAGTACCTCCTATGGAGTTTATCTTTTTTAATAAGTACCCACAGTGTGACAGAAACAAATTTACTTATTTTCAGAGATTAGGAATCAAAGCCTGTCCTCTTACATCACTGTGTGTACAAGTACAGCAGTACAACTCCTTGACAAGCTCCATAGTATCTCTTACCTTACACTTCTAATGCCCTAAGAGAAGAGTTCATTCGAAAACTTTAATAGATTTGAAGTCTAATAGACTAATTATCTTAAACAGATATTGAATATTTTTTGGCATCAAATAATGTTTGATGTAACTACCAGTGAGTTGCGCATTTGAGGACACGTGTTAGGAACCCAAATCTAGTACCTGGAGAATTTGCACTGAAGGCAACAGTGTTTGGCAGAACTCCCCAGGTCTGTGGTACAGACTGTTTGACACAGGCTTGATTGAAATATGTACATTTAATACCTCTGATCTAAACACTTCTGAAAGGATGAATACTGAAATAAAAGTAGCTAATAAAAACACTGACAGATGCATATCTGGAATCTATTTTAATAGATACATTAAAGGCAGAGAGCTGACATCCATTCTCTCTCAACCCCCTTCTCAATTCATGCAGGATATATTCAGAACTTGTTTGTGATCTAAGTTGTTTTCTGACATCTGATTAAATATTGAAACATGTCAGGCCCCAATTAAAGATGACCTAAGGCAGCTTGTGCATCAAACCAACACATGATTTTAACTATGCAATGGCTATTCTTTGATAAATCAATACAGTTAATTTCTATATACAACAGTTAACAGATATTGGGGAAAGCAGTACTAGAAAATACCATGTATTTGTGGCTATTAGCCTTTTCCACTGCTTTTGTATTTTTCCTTTATGATTTTACTCTTGCCTTCTTTTCTTTTCTCCTTGTCCTCCAAAGACCACAGATATTAAGGGAGATGTTGTTAAGTATTTCTAAGGCTTATTAATACCAGCTAAAACATTAGAAGATAAATGTTATGCTGCTGCCAGCATAAAGCAAGAAATCCAGCAATCACAATTCCTCCACTTAATATTTCAATGTATAGTCACTTGGACTGTGAGCTCTGCACATGCCTGTGTTCCTGCATCATGAGGGCAAGAAAATCCTCTCATTAATCCGGATTGGAAAAGCAGAATGATGCTGAATAGAAAGGGGCAGGAAGAGACAGATGGACATTGGCTGCTTTCTACTCATTGCAGAAAAAATGTAATATGTTTGGAGACTATCTATTTCTGGGTACAATTAAAAAACTAGATGTGAATTTTGATAAAAATATCCTATGGTAGAAAACTGCTACATGTCCTGATGTCAGGTGGGGTATATGAGTTAGTCTTATAATTTCTCTTTTTAAGGACTGTGTATACAGATATGGAAAGATAGCCTGATACTGGATCAGACACTTTATTAAAATATGAAATTATGGGTACCTGGATAGGAAAGGGAAGTCAAATCCCTCACCTCAACAGCACTGGAGTAAGCAGTGCCCAAGGCTGTCCAACATCATATGACAGGGCAGAGAATATTTTACTAATCAGGACTATAAGGTTCTTAGTTCTGCTTAGTTCCTTGCTTACAGGTCTTACTTAAAAACCAAACGCCCAAACCCCAACGCCCTCCACAAATTTATAAAAAACATTTAAACATTTTCACTGAGATGAAGAGACCACACTGCTTTAAGTTGTGTATCAGCCTTAAATTATCAGCCCTTTTTGAGGGAGAAAAAGAAAAAGAGGAAGAGACTATTTGAAATTTGATTTCTCCTTCAAAGGAAGCCGAGCTACCACAGGGAAACAAGGTGCTGCACTTTGATGATTCCGTTCCTCGACTGCTGTGCTGGAATTGGCACTGCCCCACTGGGAAGCAGCGTGTGGTGTCTATAACCACAACACAGCACGAGCCAAAATACCAGCACGTGCTCTCCAGCCAGTTACCTGCTCAAGTGGCACATTCCAGGCGACTATTGGATTCCTTGCTTATTTCTGAGTGTCCTTGGAGTCAGACCTCTCCTATAGCCCCAGGTTTGTCTGGCACACCTTGGGGCATGTCTCGCATCTGCTCCAAGGTGGGCAGTCAGTGGGACTCTGAAAAGGTCCCAGTCCAATATGATGGGGCTGCAATTTGTGTTACTGGAAAATAAATGAGGTGGGGATGGTCCCTGGGGGCAGCAGTCAAGTGATAAGGTAAATCTGCCATAATGCAGTACATAACTGAGCAGATTATACAGAGGAAAAAAGAGCTTCTTAAAATTAAGGAAGGGCACCTTTCCTTTTTTTTTTAAGCAGAATCTTTAGAGCCTCACCCTGAAGAGTTGGTTAGCTCTGATGTGACAGATTGGGATCACCAGGAGTGAAACATTCCATGTACTGCACAAAACCTGACAACAGCCATAATGCCAGCTTTAACAGGGACAGTTTTCAGACATTGGGGATGGGTAGTTGTTTTTTAACCTTTGGGGATTTTAAAGATACCACAAATGTGGCATTTGCCTCAGTACCAAGTCATAGAGATATTTTCCCTACTGATGATCCAGAACCAGTAGCCCCCCTCTTTTTTCTAAACACAATTCTGAATATAAAGGTATCAGGCACTGAAATAATCAGCCAACAAAGTATTTCTTCCCATCTGTTAACCTCTTAATTCCAATCAAAGGAATTAAATGAAATACCTCCTTGTACATACTGCCAGACAGGGGCACCTGTCACATGGCTCACAACACCCAGAAGAGCCAGGCCTACACCAGAGTTAGGTCAGACTGTGAAGAGTTGGATGGACATTCCACAGGATGCATGGCACTGCCCAGCAACCATCAGAGGAGTCACAAGTGGACTGGAGTAAGTAGCATTATTGTCATGATATATATTCAACAGCAGATTGATGCCCAAATCTGATTACTTTTTTTCATTCTCAAAGAACCAAAAGAACTAGAAAGAATATAGGAAAAATTAAGCTTGGTTTAAACTAATGTTATCCACATCTACAACAAACAGCAACATTTCTTTAAGAGTCAAATCTTTATACAACATTTCTCTTTTTGGGATTCTCCCAAATCCTGATCATGGGAAAAGAGAGGGACTGTGAGACATTTTTCCCATGAATGCATTCCAGTAAAAGTGATCACATGCATGTTGTATGTGATAGACATCTGCACAGGGGACAGATCCATATGACTGGATCCTGTGGATAATGGATATCTGCATGAAGGGGTTCTGTGGTTTGTTTCACAGGAGTAAAAAGGAAAGTGTACATGTTTGATTTTCCTCTTAGCCATGGGAGTGTGCTGGATTGTGAATGGATAGCAGATTACATACATGGATTACATACCATGCATACTAGTGCTCTCCATGCCTCTCTCTCCTTTCCATCTATTCTTCCCACAGAAATTCAGTTTCAACAGTTTTGAGGGAGGCGTCTCATGAAACACAGATTTTGTAGAATGGGCTTTTCCATCAGTGACCTTTACTCATTGGCAAGAGTAAAATTCCTTTTCTAGAATACTTGCCATCCAAGATGCTCACGCCATCTCATGAACCAAATAGGACTTGTAATCTCACCATGAAATAAGGACATTAAGTGGGTGCTCCACATTTACCCCTCCTACACTACTCTTGTAAAAAAATAGATGCATCTTCAACCAAATGCAATGCCAAAGTTCTTAACAGAATTATTAATTTAATAAAATATATAAGTAATCAAGGAGTTCAGCTATTAAAAAGCACTTGTGCTTGAAAGAAATTACAGCACAGATGGCACAAAACAAAGAGCTCACTCCTGCTCCAATTAAAAGCTAAACTCTGACTCCCATGATTGCAGATGGAATCACTCCCAGGTACCTTTTATTGACAGAAGAAGATCACTTGCAGCTCATATAGATTTTTGAAGTGCTTGCTATAGCTAAGGCACGTATCTGACTTAGGCAGCTGAACTGGAAATGCTGACTGTCGTCTTGACATGAAAACACTCTCCTGCATCTTCACTGAAGTGCACACAGAATTCAAGTCAGGCAATTTCTAGAAATCAAACAACCTTTTGGTACTTTCACATCTAAGTGAGGTGGAACTTTTTAATGTGAAAACACAGATAAATCTTTATAAGGTCTTTGACCCACTGGAGTATTTTTCGGTTTTAGTGGGCATTCACGAGTATTTGCTGGGATTGATAAAACAAATTTCTTGCTATTTAAATAAATTTTCCAATCTACTGTTCAAATGCAGAAAAGGAAACACGATGGGAAAAGCTGGAATCTCACCATTAGAATTCAAGAAAAAGGTGCCAGGCAGTTTGCAGCAATCAAGAGTTCTTTGCTTATAAAATGCAGAACTAAAGCATGTAGTATTATGTGTAACATCATGTCACATCTGACAGGGCTGGTTACAGGCAAAGGCAGCAGATTGCTGAAGGAGGAAAGGGAGAGGGGGGTGAAAATGGCCATGCTCTCACTCCTACTTTGCCAATAACAAAGCCCCGAAAATCAGGTTGGCTCCTGCTGCTGCAGGAATTACAGAATCTCTGGGACTGTGGTGGGAACTGTTATTCCCAACAGCAGCAACAGCTCACATTCACCTTCCCCAGCAGCAGCAAAGCAGCAAGACTCTTCCCTGAAGCTCTCCCTCTCAGCCCACTCCTATTGCTTCCCCATCTCAGCAAAATTTCAGTTATGTTTTCAGGGGTGAGAATCCAGATGTAATTTTTGCCACAAAGAAATACAAATAACAGTTGGAAAGGCATTTACTACAGTACAGCCCTGAATAACAAAGCTAAACTTTTCAGTCTATGTATTGCCACCTTTAATCTAGAAAAGATAAAGACTTTTAAAATGGCAAAATGGAAAACTGTACCATGAATTCTTGGCATAAAATCATGATGAGCAGCATCAAAATGTATGTTTACATGCAGAGGCTTGTAGTAGTATGTAGAGTCTTAGTAGTATATAGACTAGACCCAGTGCACAGTTTTCCCTTAGCATTCCCAGATGTACACTTCAACCCTGCCTGAAGTGAAGGGACTGTCTCTTGATGAACACAAGCAGGTTTCCATGGTGCATTTTTTCACATTAAATACTAATATATTGCCAATGCCAGTGTCACCAGTTCTGTGTCGAATACAAACAGGTGCAGGTGCTTAAATTCTAAAAACGTGTTATCACTTCTTATCTGAGCAGGATTTAAACCAGCAGCCCAGAAGTTATTTTATTGCAACAGTAATAACTTTTAGTGCAGTTTCTACTACATCACACAGAAGGATCGCCCCAGTCCAGGGAATGTACACTTGAAGTAGAAGAAAACCCAACAGATTGGTACAATAGTGTGGCCAAATTAGCCCATGTAAAAAGCACTGGGTACCAGACATAAGCCTCCAAATAGCAGTCCCCTGTTACCTGCCCCCAGGTCATTCAGGTTCCTTCCCAACACATAATCTTATCTGTCACTGATTTTCTCATGAGACAGATTGACCATTTTTAGTTTTGAAATTTGAAGTATTTGGAGGGATACTGAGCTACTTGCTAATGGTAAAGGTGTGGAAAGGAAATAATTCTCAGCATGATGGCAGATGAGTGTGTTGCTTTTAAAAAATTAATCACTTTGCACTCAGAAGTCTCAGAGCCTCTTGACTCTACTGTTCATGCTGAGCTGAAACTCTTTTTCTCTAGCATATCTGTTGTAAGCTCCAGGACTCTGGAAATAAAAAAACAAAGAAAAATATTAAGTCTTTTGACATACCTTGCTTTGCAGTCTTAAAGATTAAGTTAGAATACTTAAGCATTTAGTTTGTTTAGTTGGAATCTCTACCTTAAGCCCACCAGTGCTTTCATTAGAATTTAGCATGTCAAAATGTTAAAATCCAATGAAAGTTAATGGCAACATTCTTTTAAATGGAGATTATCAAAGTGGTTGTGGAATAAAGTCTTATAAATTGACTGGAGCAGGCAAACCAGGATAATACCTAGAACATGTGCCAAATAACAAGGCAGTAATGGATTGGTGTTACATGGAATTTTAAATATACTTTTGTTATGTTTGGCTTTACAATAAAGATAAGATAAAGTGCTTTCCCCTTGATTAGATTCAGAGATAGTCTAACAGAGGTACAAGACACCTTTGTAACAAGACATTGTTATCTCTGTATTCAAAGCAGGAAGAGGGTCCCACAGTCCTCCTTCACTGTTACAGGTGAATGATACTTCTGTTCTAAAGTTACCTCTTATTGAAAATATAACTTACCTCAAGATTCACGATCATAGGTTCAGAAAGGCAGGTGCAGTGTAAACACAGCACACAACCAGATGCCAAAGCTGCTCAAACAAGGAGCACCTGGAAGGCAGAAACCATTATGTCTCAGTGTCACGCTAAAGTTCAGGTCTAGTACAGTCTTATCTACACTGCCCCAAAGAGGTGCAGCAAATCCCACCAGCTGAATCCTCATTGCATTCAGCTGCTCAAAAGACATCACTGGCCAGAACTGCTACTTCCAGTTTAACATCCACAGCTCCAAAAAGAAGCATTTCATAGGGTGGTACTCCCTAGAGACAGCAACAATGAACAAGAAGCTCAAGAACTCAGGTTATCTTTACCCAGAAAACTCCTCCCTTTGGCATGTCTCCAGGAGGAACAGGTCACTTGTGGGAGGGAGCTGGGCTGAGAGCACCTTCCAGGTGCTTCCGGGAAGCTCTGCTCTAATTCCAGAAAGGGCATCATAGAAATTTATTTCCCCTCACTTCTGTTTTAGCACTTCAGTTTCCCTCTCTCTTCTTCAACAGCTTATGTCTCACTGGTGTCACAGGAAGCAACAACATTTGCTGTCTGACAGGGATAATTTCTCAGCCTTGGCTTGACTATGTGCACACTCTCCCTCACTGTAACACACCCATTAACACTGCCAGTGTAACTTGTCCTGTATAAACTGCAATATGGAGAAGTAAGAGGTTAAACCTCTGAAGCACAGGTGCTAATAGGCTTTAATTCCAAATAGGATGGGGATAGCAGGAAAAAATGTTCAGTGGGTCCTAGAGTCTGAATAAAGATGCTAATCCACCCCAGTGCTACCTCCTTTCCCACTTGCAGCTCTGCAAACCATGTTGTGCTGCAGGTAAAGGTTGTGCCCTGAACACCCAGAGACAGAGAGTCCTGCCTTAAATTGAGGCAAAGAATATGGGAAAGAAGGAGAGGGAAAAGCTGACTGTTTCAGACTCCATTTTACACAAGTTAGTGCTTTGCACAGTGTAATGCTACCAGCAGCAGAGAGCTGTTAATGCCATCTGACAGCCTTCCTCCATTACCTCGTGCTGTGGGTAAGTCCAACAACGTCCTGGCTGTTTGTCTTGGTCAGGCCTGTGGTTTGAGGCACGACTGAAAAAGCTGATTAGTAAACTCACTGTAACCCACCTTCACAATAGAGGTCTGGCCCTGCTGGATGCTGCGACACCCCACTGGTGTGTGCCCTTCCCCGAGCAGGGGGAGGAAGAGACTCCACTCACCACTTGGAGCCGGGGTTTGCACCTCCTGGGTGGATCCTGCACTGCTCTGTGCCTCGAGGGGGCTGGTCCTGGCTCCATCCAGCGCCAGCCTCAGGCTCTGGAGCTGTGCTGCATCCAGATGCTCCTGCTGTGATCCCGTAACCATGGCGGCATTTTCAGGGCCCAGGTTTGCTATTTGTTCTGGGGACAATGCCTGGGAGGAATAAAAGACAGAAAAATTGGTTTAGGCTGTCAATTATAGAAGGCAGGTAAGGAATCAGAAGTCAGCACTGTCTTGCATTTGGAATGAGGGACAGTAGCCTTCAACATTGTGTTGCTATAAAAGAGCTCAATAGAGCTTAAAAAAATCCTCTGTATTCATTTACTTCCCTGACCACTCATCTGTCTTTCACCTTTCTCTTTGATGCTGGGAGCTGACAGCCTGAGAAGCTTTCTATGCCAGCACTGTATTGGACATTTCTTCAATATTTTGTTGAAGTTTAATTTTCCAGCCATTTCTTTTCTGATTTTGCTCAAAGACTGATGCCATTGTGCATCCTCTTGTGTTTTCATTTCCTTCCTCTTACATCTGCTCCTGAGCAACCTCACTTGAACCGACATTTGACCTTTGATTATAGTTAGCAGTAGAGCAATGAGATGAAAAAACCCCATGCTTTAATCTGATTATCCAATTTTCTCTTTTAGATTGAAAATCTTCCCAGTTTGGTTATAATAAATTTAAAAATTAAACATGGCAATCATAATCTTACAGTAATTATATCACATAGCAATTACCCAGTTTGCATTATTGGGCATGCTGGATTGCTTTGCTTCTAGTTAACATTCTGCAGTCATAAGCATTTTAACCCTCCTACACAACAAGCCTTCTTTCCTGCAACAATTCTGCATCCAGGTTCTACTTTGGAAAGACAAAATTCCCCTTCCAAGTAGGTCAGATGATGGAGCAAATCCTTGCCCATTTTTCATTGTCTGCCAAAGGTGAGCTCGTTTAAACTGAGCAAATTCATGTCAATACCTACAGGTCCAATTTTGAATTGAGCTTCCTCTTAACTCAGTTAAAGTCCTTAATACAATGCAATTTTTCATGAATAAAAATCTGAATAACGTATACAGCTGCAAAAGGAAGCCATACAAAACCTGTGTAAAACCAAAATCTGCTTTGAATCTTTCAAACACAGAAAACTCTTCCAAAAAGGTGCCCTGTTATTTGTTAAGTACTTTTTGTAGTATCATTACCACTCTTACAAACAGAAATCTCTGCTATTTGATAGAAACTCTATGAGATGCTATAGATCTGTTTTTCAAAGAAATAGTTTCACTAAGGGCATTTCAGGCTTATCTAAACTGTCAGTGGTGCTGTGCAGAACAGTCAGTGTTCAAGGAGTTTTTCTCTTTTATGGGAGCTGACACAGTTAACTATCTGTTTAGCTCATCTGCCCATAAGTACATTGCTTGCCTGAGCATCTGAGAGAGACCAGCCTAGGCAGAATATTAATCTTGTCACTAAGTCAAATAAAGTCCGGGGCAATGATCTCAAGATCCCTGTTCTAATTTCTGGTCCACATTCAGAACTGCTGTAATTAGATGTAATTCCTTTCCGATCTGTATCTGTCTGTACAATCTGTTTTGTCAGAGCTAACTCAGTGGAATGCTGCCAGATTTTAGGTTAATAAAACAGCTCTTACACACTCAGCAGAGAAATTTGTAGCTGTTATAGCACCCTTGCAAATGTTAATAAACAGAGAAGAAACCCCAGATTTGAATGCAATACTGCTAAAAAGAGAGTCTGTTCCCTGCTTTTTCTTTGGGATGCATTCTGAAGAATAAATAAAGCTTGTCCAGCATATTTCATCACAAGTACAGGTGATACAGCTCAAAGTTAATGTTTCAGATCCTTGATGGTCTCTCACTTAACAGACCATAGAGAAATTTTTGCTGAAATCCAAAACCTATAAATCAGTGCTGCAGTTTATTTATAGTAGAGTAAAAATGATAGAAATTTAGCCACTTCTTCATAACAGAGCTCTTACTTGGAATATTTCAGGAGGTATATGTCTTACTGCTGCTGGCTGGAAATATGGCATCAAGCTTTTATCAACAGCTTTTAATTCATCCTCATTCAAACCACCTAAAAAACCCAAACCATAGGAACAAAACTCAGTTAATGTTCTTTTTATTAGATTTATTTTTTAAGCTAATACAAATTTTAAGCATTTATACAAAATATCTAATAAATAGTTTATTACAGGGCGTTATAGAGAGAGATACTGGTTCTCTTTTTGTTTTGGGTTTTTTTTCATTATCTTCCAATATTACAGAACATCTGACCTTAACCATTGTATGGAATGTGCTCTACCCAAGTTATTTTATCTTGGAAAAGAGAATGATTAAAGTCAATAAAATAATAAACAGTGTTATTAGTGAATGCTTGTTACAGCCCCTTCTGATGCAAGATTAGGGAGCATAATCATGCACTGGGAGCTACTTCTTCACCCATTAAGTAGTTCCAGTGTGGAATCATTGCCACAGGCATCAGGGATGCTAAAATTTATGGGAGTTCAATGTGCAGTTAAACGATCACAGGGAAACAAATCCATGAACAAAATGGTGTGTGACCCCTGGCTCAGGGAGCCTCCGAGGCTGTGAGAACACTCTGGAGAAGTGTCATTGCAGGCCAGTCCTGCCCTGTTGCTGTTCCCTAGGCAGCCCATTCTTTCCCCTGTTGGAGGCAGGATGCTGTGTCAGCACTGCTCCAACGCAGTGCAGCCACTCCTGCAGCAGCCTGGTGCACAAAGAGTGTCTCTGGAATCCTGGTTGGTTTTGCCTTCTTTAGTTTACCCTTTCCAACTTACAGGACCCAAGTGACTTCAGGCTGTGCTTCCCAAGGTCAGTTTGACTGGATGAGAGAGAACCCTATGGGGAATACCACGACTTTTCCTTATTGCCAATGGAATTGCTGGATGTCCAATCCCTGCAGGTGACTCCTCTCTGGAAGAAATGTCTTCTGCCAGTCTAGAAAAATTCACTGCTACGTGAACCTGTCTCTTAATGCTGAATAACAAGACTTCACAGCCAACACCATCTGGAGCCTGAATTTTGTTACCTGCTATAGTACCAATTTCCTGTAAGACAGAGCCATTCCAGCTGGTAGCAGCACCAAACACAGATTCTGTCATCTTCTTAAACTGCCTCAGAACAGGGGTGCTACAAACCAACAGGCCAATTCTTGCAACTGCAGCACTGCAAAAGGCAACAAGGGCAACATTACATGCTACAGTCAACATGCAGTACTAAATATGCCTGGAATATGCATAGTCTGCTGTAAGATGACTGCTGAACCCAATTGTCAATTTAAAATATAGGTACACAAATTGCATACAAAAGTTTAAGGCTTTAAGCAAAATCCTGGATTTCTCAATGCAATATTTAAATAGTGGGATATAAATGGCAGAGGAAACCTAAAATAGAACATGTTTTAAACAACTGCTGTATGCCTTCCATAACAGTTATTGCCTTTCTAAAAACATTTAAAATGTAAAATGGTGTCCTTTGGACTCTGAAAATCTTGACAGAACAAAAATGGGACAATAAATTTTATCAATAGAGACACGAATAAATATTTCATTAAGTATAAAGTGCAGTACCTGAATTCAGCAGTCCTTATGGACATGATTTCTGTGGAGTTCAAAGCACAGAGAATAGCTCCTAATCCAACTAAATCAAAGCTTTTTAGTGTGCTGATGGTCTGGCCAGAGTCTTCTAGAAACCCTTCCAAAATAGATCTTGCCTACAAAAGCAGTAAGACAGTAACCATGAACAGAGTAAATAGAATGGGAGGTTTTGTTACTAGAAGCTTAAGATCTTCGCAGAAGCTCTGGAGCATAAATATATATCCTGAGCCTCCCCAATGCATGGCCACGGCCTTCAGGAGGAGCACTGTCACCACCTATATGTGACACTTAAGCAGGGCACTGTTACACAACCACTTCCCAACTACAAATGGTGTGAAAACACTCTGTACCTCCTCTGCCAGGTCACAAGGAAACCCTACACCAGAAGAAACGGGCAAATGCCCAAATCAGTTAAATTGCTAGAAGAAAACATACAATACTAATGGGATCAATATGTAGTTTTTATTTGTTTTAATATTCAGGTTGCCTTGTCTTATTTAAGTGTCATATATAGGTGGTGATCTCTCTTTAAGATTAATTTTCAGATATGAATGGGATGTTGGTATCAAAGTGCCTTTGCAAGCCAAAGTAATTTAGAACTGTGCTCGTCCTAAACTAACCATTTAAAAACTGTGAGTCTAGCTCAAGCCAAAGGCATCCTCCAAAGTCAGTGGAAGAAGCAAGCATCTTCCAAGATTTCCTTATCTATCCACAATGCTGAGCTTCAAATGACTTAGCTTAAAGTAGCTGCCTGACTTTTAGACAACTGAAGTTAGGCAGGATCTCTTAACAGGCTATTCTTACTGACAGCAGGAAACTTCAAAAGCAAACTAATATTGTATAAAATCCTCCCAAGTGCTTCCTTCGGATGATGCTCTACAGAACAAGAATCCATTAAACAGATTTGTGATGTTCTGCCAAAACTGCCACCGTGCAACCACAGAGCCCTGACGGTAAGGGCCACAAAGTCAAAAATCTGCTGCTGCTAATTGCATATACAAATAAAAGCTTTTAACTCTTACTGTGAAAGTCCCATTGACATAACTAGAATTTGAGGAAAGAAAGATGAGAGGAGCACATTTGCTAATAACAGGCTTCTAGAGCAATGGTTGCTGGGGTTGGGAGCACATTACCTCTGCAGTGGTTACTTTAGTTAGGAAGGACTGGTGTCTCCCAGCTGTACTGTCTATTCCAGGGCCAATGTGAGAGGAGCTGCTGACCTCTTTCTACTACTTAGTGGGCAAGTGCTAAAGAACACACTCGTCAGCACCCCAGTTAACAGTGATTGATGTCCTCTGGGCCACCTCACCAGGGCAGCCAGCACCAGGCAGACACCAGTGCTGACCTACCTGCCCACTTTCACCGGGGTCACAGCTGCAGGAGAGCAGCAGGGAGCAGCGTGGGTCCCTGGATCTGTTTCCTAGGCCATTCCAGGACTTCAGTCCCAAAGGGTGTGAAGCCAGAGCCCTTCGCCAGGAGTACATTCAATAAGATACTTACCTGGGTAAGAGTCCACTCTGTTTGCTGACTAAGCACAGAAACAGTGTCGATGGAATGCAAATCCAGCTCTTGGATTTCGTGCTCAGTGAGGGCCAGAGCAATGCGACCCAGGGAAACAATGTGGTAACTCTTCCAGTCAGGCAGCAACCCCCAGACCTTTAGAAGAGATTCATTAACGTCTGTTAGGTCATTAGGAGTCTTCCTCTACATACACCATTCTCAAACCCCCCTTGTTTTAAAAGTCCCAAAACCTGCAGTATTCCTCTTTGTGCACCAGAGGCAGAGTTTAGGTATTGTGAAGGTTTTTGAGGTTCTACACCAATTATGCTTAGTTTATCTAAAAATGCTGCAATTTTTACAGCTTGGCCTTGTTGATAAGTCAGAACAGGGACTGCTGGAAGTGTGGCTGTAGGAGCAAAACTACTAAAACCAATAAAAATGGGAATCTGTGCCTAGATCCACACTGTTACACTGCTACCACAAAAGCAGTATCTGGACTACCCAGGCTTCTACCCAGCTGCAATCGCTCCAGGGAACTGACTTTAAATTGCTTTTGTGACCAGTCACCATGGCTCAGTCACTGAGAAAGAAAGCAGAAATCAAAGCAGAGAATTGGGTAATATAGATAAATAGCCAGTTCCTAAAGTTCTGATTTCTCACTTGTGTTCATACAACATTAAAATAAAAAATAACTTAAATGTGATTGTACAGATACAGTTAAACTTAAAAAGCTTTGTGAAAAATGAAAGAAATAAGCAGGGCCTCTTCCAAATCAGTACCAATGTATTTAAACGGAAAAGTTCCCCTCCTTTTAACTTTGTCTGTGGTAAAGTTGCAGTGATTGAAAAGCTGTCACAGATCAACCCTAAGGAAATTTTGATTTCATAAAAGGTCTGCCTGAATAAAGAATACAAAGAGTCCATCAAGAACTGAACTTTCAGAGGCCAGGACTGTCAGTTACATTTAGTTGGCAAAGACAGAAGAGGGTAGTCGGTGGTCAGTGTCTCTCCGGATGTGGCCAATTGCCTTTACAGAAAAAGACCCTGGGTTTTGGCTGGAGGAAGTGACTTGAACAAGACAGGCATAATTTAAAAAAGAAAAGAAATCTCACTTTAAAGGTCTCATGTACTTCAGCAACTCTCCTTTATGTCAGTCAATACATGACAGTTTTCTAGTACAAGATTGTGCTTATAACTTCACTTAGAAAATAAAAACTAGAAGCCCAATGCTGGGCTAAGCTGGTGGTTCATGCTGTCTGATTCATGGAAATATTGACTCCATTTTCAGGATACCTACAATTTAAGTTTTGTCCAAAAAATTAGAAAGGACAAAGCTAGTAAGGACTCACTGAAGACTATATGCAGTTGCCTACTAAAGAGTGTTTGCACCTCCAGATACTTATGCAGCTGTACAACCTCCATAAAATACAAAAGCAGGGCTCTGGAATCTGTATCTCTGGAATTAAATACTCCTTACACAGAGGTGCAGACTCTCTGCTGTTCATACCAAGGTGCATATCAGGGCTGCCGAGGTGCTTTTCCCAACTGTGACCCTCAGGTTAAGGATTTGTTTAAGAGACACATTGCTGGACCTGCACCTCCCGACTGAGTTTCCACAGATCTTTTATGTTGGTTTTACGATGTCATAAAGAAACACACAAAGGATCTAAGCCTGGGAAATGTCAATCTCTTCCAAAGAAAATAGACAGTAAAAAGCTTTAGCCCAATTTTAAGGCTCCTAATTCTCTAGCTGAAGAGATACAGGAAACATAAGCAGGAAAAAATGTCCTGCATCTCTGTCCTGATCTAGGTCATCAAATGCAGAGTTTGAAGCACTTCATAAATAGTATTATCTGACAGTGCTGGGTAAAATCTCAGGCATATCAATATAAATAACACAACACATGAAACTGAAACACTCCTTTGTCCTCATTCACCTGGGGACCACAGATCCATACATCTGTCACTATTGCAGAGCTGGGAGACCTTCCACTTACAAGTGAGCTAAGCTTCTTACTTTCATTAAGACACAATCTGATACCTAGACTTCTTGTATTAGTTTGGAACAATGAGTAGAGTATGCATTTTCTTTTAGGGGAAATCAATCAATTTAGAAGAAATTAAAGCAGGCTTAATGAAACCTTTAATCAAAGATGCCCTTTAGTTAATAACATAACAGCACATAATTTCAAAGAGCTTTGCCTGTACTGTCTGATTTCTGATGCTTCACGTTCAGTGTAACACCATGTTGCATTTTGCAAATTAATATATAGGAAGTCTGCCTTAGCCTAGCAGCAATCTGTTTTACAAACACTCACACACAATATAATTCCATTCAGTGCCCTACAGATCTGTGTACCTTTGAACTGAATAGAGCCAGAATGTGAGGGCATTAACCTTGCTGGCAATTTCCCTACAACAGATACCACTCTGTAACTAGACCAGTATGTTGCAGTGCTGTAAAATATTTTAGTTCCCACTATCTCAGTGGAACACTGTTCTTATTTCCTTCTGGGATTACATTTTTCCCCTTTTTCTACACACACGTCTCTGTGCTGACAGAGGGAAGCTTTCTGAGAAGGATGCATTTGATGCCTGTTGTCCTACTGCAGCAAGGCAGCAGAGACACGACTGCAGATCCACCACCTGTTTTGGGAATCTGGTCAGTGCCACTTCTCTTCAAGCACCTACAGTTCTGGTGCTTTAAAAGCTGAGCTTCACTGCTAAAAATTGCATTGTTGGCTTTACCTACCCAAAGTCCATTTTCAGCTCCACTACTGTGGCTGCAGCTGCTGGTTTAAGGAGATGCTGCTCAGGCCCACGTTGTCCCCTGCTCCTGCTTTCCTCCAGAGGTCACATCCCTCAAGATCTCCAAGCCTCTGCACTTGTACTACTTGCAGCCAACTGCACTTGTAGATGCTCCCCAACCTCATTCTGTCAGAATGATCTGATGGAACCTAAAAAGGACTTTTAAAATGTTGGATCATTTTGACAGAAGGGGATTACAGAGTGGCCATGCAGAGATGGAAGCAGAGAGCAGATAACCTCCAGCAGATGCTGGTGACAGGAAGCTGAAGACAGGCTAGGGATGGTAACCTCTTCACCTCTGGGTCTCCTGCGACCAAAACAACTCATCTTACCACACCCTGAGGCTTTTCCTGGTCACCCCCCGGGAGAAGTGCAACATCAACAACAGGCATGGAGCGAGCTCTGACTTCTCCTCCTGCCCACAGCAGGCCAAGGCAGGGCTGCTCAGAGCCCAGACACTGTGCTGGTGCTGTGCCCCAGACACAGACACTGCTGACCTGCCCCCAGCACAGCCCCGTCCCGAGTGCGCTCCCAGGAAAGACAGACTAAATGCAGTTGGGGTCTTTTTTCTCCCTAAAATTTCGAACTGATGGGTCTGTCTGTCCCTGCCTGTGACAAGAAGGTGGGAGAACGAGCTTTATTCAGCTAATAGCAGTCTCTTTCAGTCAGTTTGGTTTTACACCACTGTAAACTATATTTAACACCAACGTAGACAGTTTAACATGCCAAGCTGAACTCCCAGCAGGGCAATCAACAGCCCCTAGTGCTGCTTGCTGATTTTTCATTTATGAAACAAAAGTGAGGAACAAACAGAAAACAAATTCAAAAGTAAAAACATTTAACTTTTCCAGCTGCCAATAGCTCAGAACTACTTGCCTGTTGACTCTGAAGCAAGGGCAATAGTCTTCTATCACCATCTCATATTATTTTTCCAATAAACCATAGATATTCTTGCAGCAGCAGTGACATTGACATAGCACAGTTATTTTAGAACTGCATAGTTCAATAACAGCAAATCAAATTACAGATTTAATTTCCCATCACAGACAGGATAGTTACCTGCTTGGCTTTTTCCTTCAAGGCAGTAAGCTGGGAGTTGTTAAAACCTGAGACAGTCCCAAGAAGTTCCACATTTTTGTCAAAAGTCCCTGGGTCCATGCATTTCAGTTCCTGATCTGACCAAAAGATATTTGCTTCTGCTAATTTAATTATTTCGTCTGAAGAAGGAACTCTGGTTCCCAGGCAATCTGGCAAAAAAAGTCAAATAGCAAGAGTTTTCTTCAAGGAGACTGAAAAAATAAATTGAACCAATATAGATATATAAAAGAGTGACAGACTATGATGTGATATTGATAAATTAATTGTTTTGTAATTAAATATTTTTTAAAATATTTACATTGTTAATGTCCTGGATATAAAACTAGAATTTGTCTAACTTGCAAGACATTGATTATATTCTTTATAGTCCAAAGGCTGGACAAGAAAATAACAGCAGACACATATTTCAGAACAGTTACAATGCAGGATGCCAGAATAAAACTAAATTCTGGACATTTGCAATGAGAATAACCAGTATATTGCAAGTTTCTTTCAAGTCTAATTCCTTAAAGGCATCAAAACCCAGGCTTATTCTGAGGTAAAACCACCATTTGCTGGGGCCTTGCTTCAGTAAGAGTGAAATGCAAATCCTTGGGATGACCCTCGTTGAAGCCTCCAAAAATTCCCCAAAAACTGCTGCAGCTGAATGAACTCCAGGTCCCAACAGTGAATCCACCAGCAATGTAACAGACAGGAGAGGTGCTTTTACTCTGAAACGCCCTGACAAAGATGTATGTCTTGTAAGACTTGCCTGACATTTAAACAAGGTGCAGACAGGAGCTGGATGTGTCAGAGAAGCACAGTTGCTTGTTCTTTATGTCAAAGCCTGTTGTTAAAATGTCAGGATCTGGAGAGGGCTGTTCACTCACCACAGAACTGTTTGGACAGACAAACTGCCTTTAGAAATCTTATTTACAGGCAGGTTCTGGCCCCATGCATGATCAAACCAGACAGTTTCCATTGTGTATTTTAACAAATCCTGGTCTTTGTTGGCATAATCTACCTCTAATGTTGATGGAAAGCAGAAATTAAAATCCTAATGTGGTTGTTTACTGCTCTCTCTCCTGTCACTCATTTAGGAAAACCTTATTAAATAATTATCTAAACCAAATAATCCCTACATGTCTTCAGATACAGCCATTACCAGTAAAAAGCATGAATTTCACAGATGCTGTGCCTGAGCTAAGCTCCCCCAGACAAATAAATTAAAGCGAGGATGTACAAAGTAGATTTGTACTTTGAAAGGAGGCAGAGGAGGGATTTATTTGCATCAAAGGAAGCTGCAGCAGTGGATAGAACACTGAAAAGACTGAATCTGTTGAGCAAACGAAAATGCAGTTCAGCTCCCACTGTACCAGCTGATGTTCTGCTCTCCCTTTACACCTCCCTCTTGTGCAGCTGCCCTGTTTCCCTTTCCCCTGCTGCAAAAGGTCAGCTTTTCTCACATAAATACTGCCTATCCAGGCACAGTGCAGCTCCCTTCCCCAGGTTATGAAAACCTGAGACTTCGTGTCCTTGGAAAAACTGTTGATTTTATTATTTGTAACACACCAGATACATTGGTGTGACCACAGAGGGAAACACTAATTGGACTTCCGACTTTGCTTCCTGGATCTGATGCTACTTCAGTCTTCCTTTTGATATAAATTTAGTTTGATGAAAAACATCTATATAATATAACATCTCAGTGCTTGTGGTGAGAAATTTGAATTCTTTCTCCAGCACTGCTCTCTGGTAGCACGCTGGACACACAATTCCCAAGTTTTGCCTTGTATGTTCCATCTTGCCTCAAGCACCACCTTTGTTTTTATCCTGATGTAGACATGGATGTAAGAACTCTGTCACTGGTAATTGCTACTGTTATCAGTATTAGCTCCCAAGTATTTCAGGTAAGAGAAAGAATACATTTATTGTAATAAAGGAATATAGCCAGATCATGTACCTTATCCAAACAAAATGATCCATTTGTCACCAGAGATTTTAATAGATTAGTGTGGTTGCTAATTAAAATACCTTTTAGATGATAATAAACTTTGTCCATTTGGACAGAAAAAACACAGTGCCACCACTGTCAGATTTAGGAACAGACGAGTCACCATATGCTCATGTCTGGCAAAGGATTAACTACGTGCAATCTTTTGGCACAAGGGTAACTTGTCACCTTCACAGGCTTTTAATTTGAGGATTTTTACTTAGATTACAAAGAAAAGTAAAAATAAGCAAAAAAAGTAAAAATAAACAAAACCCTCTAATTCAAATAATTCATCTTTTTCCTTTGTGCACTCAGAATCATTCCAGGAGATGCTTAATCTGCAATCCTGTAATGAAATTAAGTGTTTCAGCAGTTAGTCAATGCATCATACAACTATGGGCAACAGAATGAAGACTCTCACTGCTTTTGCTAAAAGTCTGAACCTCTTTAAGTTGCTCAATGCTTTCTTTTTTATTATTCAGCTTCTCAGAATGCATTTGGTGACAAAGTGAAACGAAGTCTGTTTGAATTGCACCACCACATGTGTGCCCAAATGGCCCCACTGTGAACCAGGCACTTTGCAGAGATACCAGGCAAATACTGACCAGGTGTGGTGAGAGATGAGGGGGTGTTGGCAGTGGCATTGGAGACAGACTCAAACACAGTTGATAAAAGCCCTTCAGCTGAAGAAACTGGTCCAATTGTCTTTGCTATTTGTAAAATGATGTCTGGGAACTTCAAATGAAAAAAAAAAGAAGAAATGAGTCTTCTTTCTCCCTTTTAAAACAAACCAATTTGCAGAGAAAGACTCGTGCAGACCTTAGCAAATCAGGGGTTAGTAACAGCTCAGCCTCCTTCCTATTGTGCAGATGTTTCAGAAGAGAGTAAATTGGCTGCTACTGAAAGGTCAACAGCATACATTTGAGGGGAAAAAATTAGAAACAAAGCAAATTCTGAGCGATTCTCTCTCTTGGATGCTCTCTCAGTTTCTGGCAACACCTGAGCACTGCCTGATTGGAGTCTGTGTCCAGACACTCCTGGAGCAATGACTTTCACTATTCTGTATGGGCTTTATTTTGCTTGTCTTAAATTTGCCAGACAAGTGTAAGAATTGAGGAGAGGGACCCAATTAAATGATGAGAAATAACTTTGACCTGTTTGCCTTCTTTAGGCTTTTTTTGAGCTCCCTCCTCCACCCTGCTAGACACCTTCCTTTCCTTTGAAGAGTCCTGTTCTATTTGATCAATTATAAGTTTTACCTCCAGTGGAAAAGTTGCTGACTGTGCTCACATATTTCTGCTGAAGAATGAATTCCTCATTCCAGTATAGTTTACTCCTATACATAAAAATTTTAAGCTCATAGGAACTAAAGAGGGCAAAGAGACTCCAAAGTGCAATGCTGAGTCCATCAGTTATCATTCATGTGCTACACTGGCCCTGGGGCAAAGGGCCATGTGAGTAAATGCTAATTTGATCCATATGATCCCATTAATAACAGGATAAGAAACGTAACTTTTATGGTTGGAAGGCAAGGGAATGGAGGAAACAAACCTGCAAGGTGTAAAGTACTAAAAATGAGTCTGTGTCACTATAAATGACCCATTTTTTCTATGTGACAATGTACAATTATCACTGTTTACGTCCAAATAATCCTTTATACTGACATTACCCTCAAGAAGAAATCTCAGAAATTTTGATGGAGTCAAGAACATGTGAAACATTAACACAGGGTTCCTTGCCAGGAGAATTATTTACCTAGTTTAGCATTCAGATTATATGATTTGGATTGCATTGTGACATTCATAAATTCAAATTTTAACATCTTTTATGAATTTAAAAGTTATAATAAAAGCATACCTTTTCAGCAAGGACATTTAATTCCTCCTTTGACAGCAGAGCTATGAATGGTCCAATATCTAATGTTGTTGCTGCTGTCCAGTTGTTTGAGGAGCTGAAGAAATATTTTGAAAAATTATATTAATGAAGAATGTTTACAATCAAAATGATACTAAAACTTCAGAGTTTTTATTATACTTTATCATATAGGAAACACAGACACTTCTATGCCAACATGATGATTCATTGTTATTAGCATCAGATTGCATTTTCTCATCTCTCTGTGATATAAAGGGCATTAGTGGAACTCTCGATACACTCAGAGAAAGCCTTCAAATACAGCAGTAATGGAGCTCTCCCTCAACAGCCATAGTATTTTTTGCATTACAGTGTTCAAGCAAGGAGAAATAATTCTTTTTTTGAAAGAAAATTTACCATTTTCTATCAGGTTCATACTGCAGCAGCAGTAATGTGCAAAATGGTATCAAAAGAGAAGTAGAAGTATCATACAGAGCTGACAAATGTTAGTCAACCGACTTGGTGGGTGACTTAATAAAGCACTTGGATAAGTAATTTTCAGCCTGGAAGAGCCTATAGGAGAACACAGTAACAAATCTGTTACTAGCTCATGTTCTCACAGAAAACTTTATTTGCTTTGTTGCTCCACTAGGAGGATGTTTGACTGGACAAATATTTTCAAAAAGACCTGATACAAAATAAAGTAAAATCTTATTTAGCACAGTATGCCATGATTCAATAAAATCGATCTGTATCAAGATCAATGCAGGGATGAGATCTGGTGGAAGATATTTCTATTCTATCACCAGGAAAATGCTGACTTAGGAGGAAGCTGAATGAGCATCTAACAGGATTAGGTGGATCAAGTGACAGCCTTTGGGTCTGAGGGGATGGTTAGAAACTATGCATTGTCTCCCTTTTCAAATGCAAGATACTTCTAAGAGACAATGCAAGAGAGAAACAGTGTATTCTTGCCAGACAGAGGATGGCTTTGTCCTTTGCATGACTGATACATAGTGTGGTTCCAATCACCCTCCTAATCGGAGCCATCAGTGACACCCAAGTGACACCCAACATGCTGCCCAGTTTTTTGCTTCAGATGGTTGAATTTATACCCCTCTGTTTCTTCTCTAGCTCTTTCCTTTTGCCAGAGATGCTTGCAGTCTTCTTCATCTTCTCACTCTTGAGTATCCTACTTCCATCTTCCCATTCTTTGCATTCCTGGGCCATTCTTTGCCTGTAACACCCTTTCTCTTGCCAGGCCAGTGAGCCTGTTTGCCTGCCCCTCCTCAAACATTACACTTTCTCTCTTTTTCCTCTGGGACTTGAGTCATGCAGGGTGTCCCTGGGGTTGTATTTTGTTCCACACCTATCACATTACACACAAGAACAGAAATGTCATTCTAGTGGACAAGCCCCCAAGCTTGGCCAGTGACAGAAGCTGCTTTGTGCTGTTTTCACTGCAATTCATCTGGGCAAAGCAAATGCTTTGTATTTGCATGGCCTGACCATCAGCAAGAGCAAGGTGGTGTATTTAATACCTTACCCATATAACTCAAGGAGTTTGTATTTAATTTCAGTCTTCTGCTCGTGGCTGAGCTGTTGGCAGAGTTTGAATTGATGGAGGGCTGTTGCCATTGCCTTCAGGGACACTCTGCCTTGTAGAAAGGCTGGAGGTAAGTGGCAGATTAGATTTCCAAGTAGGTCAACATCATATTCATCAGCCACAGAGCCGTTCTGAAACGAGAAGCATTTACCCTGTTGGCAGAGCTAACCTTGGCCCTTGCCCTGCATCATTCAGCTGCATCACAACTCATTTAAGCTCTGTGACCCTTTAAGGAACAAAGACACAACAGTTTGCACTGGCAACTTCATCTACGATTTCTGCTTAGACTGCCTTATATTTTTTTGCTTTTAGCACTGCAATTGGTGATATTTAATAAGCACTTCTCAGGGCTTTCATTATTCTTTATTCCACGCTGAAGCTCACATAGAAAATGTGACCCCCCCCACACCTGCAGAGGTGGTGCAGCTCTGCCTGGCAGCACAGCCCTCACCTGGCCCCTCGCAGCAAAGGGGCCCCAAGCTCTTGCTGTCAGAAGGCTGAGCTCTGAGGGGTTTCTCAAGCAGCTGCCAAAACACCAGGGATTATACAGCTGGTAGTATGTGTAAGGACAGGAATATTCACAGCTACATCAAAGAATAAGTTTCCCTTAAAAGCTGGTGAGTGCTGCAGCCCCTTGACAGCAGAAGTCCCAAATCCTCCCAGTAGCAACACCTCTCCCAGGGAGCCTCCCGAGCCACGCACGGCTCTGCAGGACTGGCACTGCTGGGAGCCAGGGGAACAGCTCCAGCTGCAAACTGGTCAGCTCCAGGCTGCCCTGGCCGGTTATCTGTGGTCAGCAACGACATTTCATGAGAACACTTTGTGACATGGATGGAGTCAAGGAAAATTGTTAAGGAAGTTGTAAAAAGGTTTCCTCAGGCAGCGAACAATAATATCAAAACAGTACATGAAAAAACCCCCAAAGAATACAGATGGGTAAGTCAAGAACTTATGTAGAAGGTGAATCTCTCCATCCCCGTGGTGTCTCCTCAACTGCTGACCCCTCCCAGCCATACCCACCAAGCACTCCTGTACTTTTTGCAGGACAGCATTCCTTTTGTGACGGCCTGGATTCAAAAGGTCCATTTCAGTCTTCCCCAGACTTTCAATGAAAGGGACACACAAAGGGCCTGAAACGAACTCCAGGTACTCAGAACTGCAGAAAGAATTCAAACATCTCAGAATGCAAACCTGACCTTCATACATCCATAACCATACCCATAAAACCTGTGATGACACAAACATTTAGAGACAAGGCTGGACTTGAAAAATCATAAACTGGACAGGCCAGAAAAGTTGCAATTAATCCTCACCTTACTTGAATGCCCTTCTTGTACATTTGTTTTCCCTAAGGGAAAAAGCTGTCACTGAAACGTTTTGCTAACTTAGAAAAATGTCTTAAAACACACTGAAATGTTTTTAACCATACAGAGCAATATGCTTCAGCAGCACCCAGTGGTTTTGACTTACATATCCACTCTCAAATAAACCCTAAATAAATAAGGAAAACAAATCTCACAACCGAGGGGGTAAAAATCCAGAATTTGACAAAAATAGGCCACACTAAAAGACACCAAATATTACCAACTTTCACTTGACAGAGACTTTGCCTACAGTCAGTGACCACCTTTGATAAATTACCATTTCTTTGAATCATCAGTTTTCTTAGGACTGAAGAGATTATTTAAAAAGTGCTCAGAACTTAAGATGTAGTAAGAGGTAACTCACGGAAGCACCAGTAAGAGGAAGGGAGGAATAGATGCATTGGAGACCTTCCAAAACTTCCAAGCTAAACAATTAACCTAAAAGCAACAAAAATTTAGGAACTTAAACATCTGGCAATTTTGAGGAAGAATAAAAACATGGCTTGTTTATTGCAGCATATAAATTAGCATACATAAAACTGTGCATATTATCTTCAGAGTATTTTTCTTTGGCTTTTTTTAGAGTTTTCTTTTTGTAGACATCAGAGATGAAGCATCCTATATTTGGGTGCATAAGAGCATTTGTATGTTTTCAAAACTTCTATATATTTCCAAACAGATTACTCATGAATTAACAAGTCAGAAGGGCTGTAGAAATTTTTTGCAATTTGTAAGTGGCAAATGAAATTGTCAAAATGAAGTATGATAACAGAAAAAGTCACACATAAAAGATTTAAATAAAATATGCTAACAGACAAGCTGACACAGACAAGATTAAAAAAAAAAGAAAGTAAAAAGAAAATTGAATGAATCAAATTCCAATTTACCTAGTTTGGATATTGGGTAGTATGTTTATCTAGACAAAGTTTTGTTGGTTTTACCTGATATGGAGAAAGCAGATGAAGATTCATTTCAAAGAATTTGAAGTTGTTTAAAAATATGTCTGTGCCCATACTTTCAATGAGTTGACAAGTTACTCCTTTCACAAGCTGTCCTGTGCTGATAGGAAAAGCAAATTTCAATCTTTTGAATATTTAAGCAGGATCTAGTCCTTGCTCCCCACAACCCTGCCCTAAGATACAGTTACTTGGCCACCTCTCTCCCGTTTTCTTGTAATTGAAAGGCTAAATTGAAAGTAAAACTGCAAACAAATTGAAAAATACCAACTAACCCTTAAAATAGCTAAACCTCTGCAATGCTTTGAGCCCGATTTTGGATTTGGAGACCCTTTCTAATGAGGAAGGTGAATTATCCTGTGGTATCCAGGAATGACTAAACTTAAGACAGTACAAAATAACCATGTATGGTTTACCTTGAAGTTGCTCTTATGACAAAACTAGTCTTAAACCTCATTTCAAAGGAGACTCTAATCCATACCTTAGAAGGTCAACGGGATTGTTTTTCTTAGACAGTAATTCATACAGATACAAAGCCTGAAATAAAACCCACCATACTTAAAGTTAAGTTTAGTTAATCCAGTTGTAAGACACAATGACTACTGCAAGGTTTATGTACTCTTAGCTCTCTTATGAACTCTACAGGCACTTCTATGATCCAGCCTGGCCAACCACAAGAGGTTTGGCATCCAGTGCTGAATTTCTTCTTCACAAGGCAAGACATGGCTGACTGGTGTTATGGGATGATGTTAAACCTGGCCATGGCCCACAACCACTGAATAACTTGGGTTTGAGGGGACCTCTGGAGATCATCTGATCCAAACTTTCATCTCTTTGGACAGAGTCAAAGAGCTGATTGTATATGCAAATGTCTATTATACAGTACTGGAAAGAGAAAATTTCCATGGCAGAATCTTGGGGACTTAAACTCAGCATATTAATGCTTCCCTTTCCATAGCTTTGTTTCATAATGCTGCCCAGGCTCTGAAATTCCTCTGGTTGTTTATGTCAAGATATATTTGAGGCAGTTCCTTCCTTTCACTTATGTTTCTTTTCCAGTTCTTCCATCATACTAAATTGCAGGGGAATGGGAACTGCATAAGAATTTTTACCTGGCTTCTTCTTAGTTCTTTTTCTTTCATCACTGAAGAACTATATCCAGTCTGCTTCCATAAACCAGAAAGAGATACTTCTTTAAAAAAAGCTCCTTGTATCTCTTTGACTGATGAAGAAAAATCTCCAGATGCAGCTATCTAAAAAGAGGAACACAGAAATACATGGCATTTCAGAACTGATGCTTAGATTTACAGGATTTGCCCTTCTTTCTATTCTGTGTAATATTTCTCTTAAGAGGATAAAGGAAAACATGACAGTATTAAAAATGCAACGGAAATAAGCAAGAGAGAGCCTTCCAAACACACGTGGTGTTCAGAAAAAAACCTCTGGAAATGTTAACCTTTGAGCTAAAGCACAAAGCACATTCGGTGGCAACATTTTAAATCATGCTCTGCATAGCTGGTGACTGTGCTCTTGTGCAGAGAGAACCTGCTACACACTGGAGTTCATCATCACCTTCCTGAGGATCCCTTGTTGTTGGGCAGGAGATAAGTCAGACAAGTGCTGGGATGTTGTGCCTCGAATAAGCTGGGAGAGCTCCCCTGGGTTCATGCTGTAGAGGGACTGGGTGCTGATGCCCGTTACCAAAGCACCCATTTGACTGACATCATGGAATGATAACACCTGCAGAGAGAACAGCACAAACAGGAAGTTTTCTGGCTGGAGAGCAGCAGATATATTTAAAAGCAGAAGTCAATAAATAAATCAAAACTATTACTGTTGAATACTTAATACATTTCTTGCCTGGGGATGCACTTTCTGTGTCTGTCCAGAGAGCAAATGTGTGAAGTTTCCCAGAAGGTCCTTTTTCTGAAACTTTGGCAGGACCCTGATTCCTTCCACTACTATATATTTGAATATACAGTCTGGGATCTCTGATCATGCAAATTCTGCTTAGGGCAGAGACACACACAAAATAACATACACAACTGCCAAATACAAACATTCCTTCTCTCTGTTACACTAGAGAATTACTTTGGGACGTACAGTCTTGGATGTTTTTATTTGATTTAAACACATTTTTCAGACCACTAACTTTTCAAAATCTATGGTTATTGTTGAGAAAAAGCCATTTCATTTTTAAAAACAGGAGGTAGGAAAGCTGTTATCACAAGGTACCTTTTCATAAGAGAGGTATTTACTGGATAAAATCATAACTTGGCTCTTTGCCCAGCCAGAGACTTGGTTTAATGTTGCAATAGCATTATGCACTGCTTCAGGTGACAGAGATTCCAGCTGACTTGAAGTTAGTCCGACCACAGCATCTGACAGAGATCCAAGGGTATCATTCAATGTCTGGTTTTGCATGGCAATGTTCAGGAGTTGGGATTTGAGCTAAAGCAAACAAAAAGAGCAGATGGGAAATAAAAACCTGCCAAGAACCAATTTCCACTATCACCCAAAACACTAACTGGAGTCTCTGGAATAGTCATTGGCAAATATTCAGTGAGCACACACTTCATAAAATTTCAAAAATAGAACCACAGTTGTGAAAGGAATATGGAGCAGCAGGAAATAGAATGACAAAAGAATAAGCACCTAAAATGGACTTCTATTCTTTGCATTCTTGAGAACTATTTTCCCTTATTTCTTAGATCACAGTGATTTTTCACTCTTTTCTTCTCTTATTCATGAAGAAAGTCCTCCTCCTCTGTTTTCAGAGTTGGGTTAGGCAAGAAGAATAAATACCACACCCACCTTGTGAACCTCAGCCTGGAAACCTCTCAGTTGATTGCATTTAATCATTTGATGAAGTAAAGCCCGGGCCACAGCTGCATCCATCTGTTCCAGGTCATCATAAAAGCAAACCAATAAACCCAGCCTATGGAGAAGAGACACATTAGCTGACTTCTGACATAGGAGGTGTGATCCTTAGGAAAGGGACACACAGGATGTTACACCCTACTCATGCTCAGGACCGGAGTCATTTCTGTCTGTCACTTGTGCCTTCAACTACAATCTTTAAAACTTACCCAGCCTGAGACTGGGGTATGAGACACATGCAGTGGCCTCTGTATTCAGCTGAACTCTACCTGGATTGCTTGTGCTGCTGAAAACTTAACTCTCCTGGTTCCATTTGTCCATGGCTGGATTCTCCTAGTTAACAACTCCACTCACCTTGGCAGTATAATCTTGAAAAGGATGGAGGGCTATGAAAAAATCTTTGGAAGTGGCTGCTGAGTTCTTATCTGGGTTGACTGGATGTTTTGAGTTCTAAATCCTACCTGGATTTCGCAGGCAACATAAGTCATTCATGTCTCAGAGCAGCAGCTAGAGCATTACATGGCCTCTTCATTGTTTCAGGTTTAAACAAAGCCTGCTGTATTTCACATCAAACACAGGACTGGCTGATGGATGGAGATCTGAACAGTTCAACACCAGTTAGGAGAAGGCATGCCAGGATTCCCTGCCTCATTAGTGCCAGCACAGCAGCCTGCAAGGCCGTGTTGTGGTCCAGATGTGGAGCTCATGCTCCTTCACAGGACCTGTGCTGTAATATTTAAGTCAACATTTCCATTAACCTCTGTAAAGTACAACCACAGCCACGGCTGGTGGAGAGAAGCAGCCACACCACCAAGGGGAAGTGCCTTTTGTAGGTGGCCTTCTGACTTGGGCCTTGTGCTTATTTAGTGCCACTGCCTGCCGCCCTGCAAAGAAAGAGCTTGGAATTGCAGATCACTCTTGCTGGACTTTGAACTTTATAGTGACGGTGATGAACTTGTTTGTAGGAAGCCTCAATCAATTCCCTGTCCCTGTAAAATCTTAGTCTTTGCTTTCATAATTTACAGAGAACAAGAACCTCAAAGATGTGGCAAAAGCCCAGCTTTTCTGCAGCAGTCCCTGTTTTCTAGCAATTCAAAGAGGCATAGGTAGAGTTTGGGCCACAATGTCCAAATCAACACTGGACATTGCTGCAGCACTATCACAAACTCAGTGAAATTCTGCAGCACAGAAAGGCTTTTATTTCCTCTATTCCCTCAACAACAACCTGCTAGAGATATAAAAATATACTGCTTCAGCAGCCCATCTGAATTCATGGGACATCATCAAACCAACATACAAATCAAAGAAACATCTGTAAGAGCATTTTTATAACAAATAATTACCTTCCAATGCATTACTGCATACCCACCAAGAGCTCTTCATCTCCTTTGGGATTAGCAACAATGAATAACACTACTTCTTAAAAGTAAAAGTGCATTTAAATCATCAGTATGGTTAAAATGAGTAATATAAACTAAGTGTGTTGTAAAAATGGAATATATTAAGGATTATGGAGCATGACATTTCCCTCGTCTGTGAGAACGTGGCAGCTCTTGTGAGTGACAAAATCATTTCTAAGATTTCTGACACTGAAATTTAGAGCGTGGGCATAATTCTCCTCTCGCTTACACCTCCGACAGCGAGCAATGCTTCAGGGAAGTCAGAGCTGCACTGCAGCAACAACAGGAGCTCTGAAGCCATAAAGCATACTCTCCATTAGTTTAAAACTCCAAGGTATCCCCCAAGGAGACTACAAATAACTTCAGACAGCGGTGTCTTGGGACTAAATACATCCACTGATACGACAGTGTGAATGTAAATGCGGAGCACGGCACTTCCTTACAGCAGCTCACACTCTCTGCCTCTTTGTGAGTAAGAGCAGCTTGTTTTGGTTTTTTATTAAAGTTAGTTCAGTGCTGGTTTGACAGCCCTGAAAGTGCAGTTTCCTGCTTACACACTTAACAGTCACACATATTTAGGCATAGCTCATGTCTGCCCTGCAGGGCAAAGAGGACAGCAGGGCAGGCTTTACAGCTCCTCACTTTGTCACCTCTCTGGTGACAACCACGTCAATTAAAAACCACCTGCAGTCCTGGCTGGCATGAGCTAAGATTTCCTCCTTCAATCCCAACTGTAACATGATTTCCACAGAACAACTCCACCTTCTGTGATCCAAACAGCCAAGACAACTCATGTCCTGCTATCCCAGTTTATTTTACTGCTGCACTGTAAAACGTGACGGGTCCCAAAAATACTGCTGTAGTCTTCCTAATACTCCAGGCATCTCCTCACTGTGCAGCAGGAGACAAAGCATTAGCTAATTAGGCACATCTCCAAAAAATCATAAAGTAGCAATTCTTCACTGTTGCTAAACAGGGCTGGATTTCAGCCTAGATTTTCCTGCTGGAAGGGAAAAGCTATGCCATATTGCTTATTGCTCCTCTCTTTTCTCCTTACTTATTCGTTCCATCCAAACACAGCCATAAAAGAAAAAGAAAAGCAGTCTTGCCTGTAGATGGTTGAAGTGTTCCTCATATCAAATCCTGATGAGTTTATCCTCTCCAGGAAAGCCTGTGCAAGCTCTGGTGTGATATCATACACCGTGTCCAGCTGCTTTGTCGCGTTGTCGTAGCTAATGAACAGTCTGATCTGACCAGCACAAACAGGATCATTGTGAAACAATTGCATCCAATAAAATCTGTGTTTGACACACTAAATTAACTGACCCCATTCATGTTGTTGAGAAAGGAAGAAGATAGATTTGGATAACATGGTATTTTTGAAGACAAAGCTGAGTGAGTGACTTGAGCAATTCTCTGCCAAACTGTCAAATAATTTGAGGGCTTCTATCATTGATCCCTTTCAGCAGAAGGCACAGAATACTGATACAGATAAGTAATTCTATATTAATTAAAGGCACTTTAAAATTCCAAATATAGAAAAATATTTGTAAATAATACATTTATATTTTCGCTTTAATTAAAATATATAAAGTTTTTTCATGTTTTAGTTTGCATTTGTGTTCATATTGTTTGTAGCTGACATCACTTTGTAATGACATATCCAACCACACTTTGTTACTTACTTCACTGAGGCTAATTTTCAGAATTTCTTCTAATGGGAGATGGACCATGAATCTTCCCAAAATCCATAAGCTTTCTGCACTGACCCAAGAAGTTGATTCATTGAAGTCTGTTTTGTACAAATAAATACTTACTGCAATATTAAGAAAGTTATTGCTTTTCAAAGATATTGCACCCAGTATATTGTTCCTGGTAAACAATCAAAAACAATCAGAAAAATCCTAAAAGCAGAGAGACTCAGGTTCCCTCCGTTGGCTACATTTTAGCACCACATTTTTATGAGACCATACATTTTTTAATGAAAATGAAATAGTGTTTCAAATGTCTCAGATTTTCTTGTATGAAAACATTAATGTTTTATGTTGTCGAAATAGAAACTGGATAAAGTGTGGGACAGGCAAAATTTAACCAGTAATATTAAATATGGAGCAGTATTTTTTAAATTCAGTTTCCCTAATCAATTATATTATTTAAGAACATCGGGAAGGCATGATACTTTGTAACACTTTATATATCATATATTATTATTGATGATGCTATTTATTTCAGCAATATGCAATAGCAATAACAGAGAAAATGAAAAATGGTTCAAATACCTCTATGGAAATAGGTTGGCAAAAAATACAGAATACTGCATAACAGTTAAAAAATTGGCATTCATTTAGTAACATTCTCCCAAGGATTGTAAATGAAGTCAAGATCCAAATATCCCTGAGAAATAAAGTATTTATGGACTCTGAGCCACAGACTGTTTTCTCCAAGGTATCATAATTTGGATGGCTCAGTGTGTGATACCTCTGAACATATTCCTTGGCAGTGCTGATACCCACAACTCTGTTAGAATAAAATCATCAGGGCACTTTGAAGAGTTTTCAGTATCTGAAAAAACATCACCCTTTATCTATCAGAAGCTGAAGGACCCCATTTAGTGCTTTTTTTGAAAACACAGATCTAAGCTCCTTAACTGAGACAAGATGATGCTCCCAGCAGACCTGTCAGGCCTCTGTTTTTTAAAGTGATATCACCTCCCATTACCAGGGATATTACAAGAGTTGAAAGACATGACAGAAGAGTTAAAGAAAAACGAGCACAATTTAAGGACGTTGACTGTGGCCTTTAGTAGAACAGAGCTGCAGGTACCAACCATGGCAGGTGTGATCCCCAAAAAATGACACCTTTCCCAGGTGGTCCCAGTGCTACCCAACTAGAAAGTGAATAAATCACACTATTGCAGGACTCTTCTGCTGTCCTGCCCTCTGTGCTGTGGATTCACCACACCTGCACTGCTTTTGGTAGGGAAGCAGCAACCAGGAGGTAAGAGAGGCACGTTAATCTCAGCCCCTCCTAAGCTGGGTGATCTTCCACACCCCGAGGGTTCACTAATGCTCCACACACAATCCAAGGTGACACTGAGGGATTTTCCCAGGACTGCTGAGTATCACCAGGCAAGTTCTGCATCTTTGCTTCCCCAGCAATGTCCTGGCAGTAACACCACCACACAGCAGTGTCATCAACTTCCTCCCTACGACTTAATGGGTTACCCCGATATTTTGAAACAGCTGAAGACCCAGTGGACAAATTTAGCTCCACTGAAACAAATGGGCATTTTGCCCTTGATTTCCAGGGAAAGGGGATGAACACGCACATCCAGAAGTCTAAAATGCTCACAGGACAGCTCTGCTGGGATGTTCAGTGAAAGCCAGGCAGTGGCTCTGATGGTTCAGTGCTACTGCAGAGCCCCCTCGTGAAGCCTGTCCTGTGCTGGCACAGCTGTGGCACAGCCGTTCAAGGCACATTAACCAGGCAAACAGATGTGGTAAAATGCATACAATCAGAATTAATTGTGTTTTTATCTAGTCCTTTTTCTGACCAAGCCACGTGCTTTCACAACATCCTGCATTTCTTTTGTTTTTAAGCAGTGCATTGGCTAATGTACCCTGAGCCAGAGCTATTTTTCTAGTCTGAATAGGTGTTCAGAAGTGAACAACACACCTTGGCAGAGCACCTGACCACTGTATCCTATTTCAGTCTTAGAAAAAGTACAGAGAGAAAAGATCAGAGTACTAGAAAAAGACTGAATACAGCTCTGTGCAGAAGAGATGAAGAGTCCATTGGTTGGACTCAATGATCTTAGAGGTCTTTTCTAACATTAACAATTGAATGATTCTATTCTACAAGAACAAACATCTTTGGAGAACTATTTGTCATGAGTAACAAATATATTACATTTACTGTATTCTGAATAAAAGGTATTCTAGACAGCTACTCTTAAACAGATGTGTTAAATTTGGGAAACAATTCAATACAATGGATAGGCCTTTGCTGACCTTTTTATGATAAGCAAGAGAAAATACTTTGTACATAACATACCACTCCTGTTATAGGATTTTTGTAGAATCTGCTTCATCCAGCCATACAGAGCTCTCTGAGTATTTGCTGAGGTTTTGTCATAGAGGTCCTTGAATAATGATGATCTAAGTGATACAAGGGCATGTTAGTTCACTAATGAGTTAACTCTTTATTTTTTAAAAAACGAACATATGGAAAAATTATTTTATAACCAGCGACACATAAGCAGGAAGCTGCATCTGGAAAATAGACTGAGACCAGCAAATATGACATAGTATTAATTGTGTCTGAAAAACAAATGGCTTACAGGTTTCTGAAAGCATCCTCCAGCAGAATGCCTGGGAGGCTCCCAATGACATCGGGTTGGAGATAGTTCACCGCTGACACATGCAAAACCTGGCTTAGGATATCCACACAGTCCAAAGCACTCAGAGCCAGGAAGCATTTATCCAGTGTGACAAGGAACAAGGTCCTGTTTACTCCTGGGCTTTGAAAAATTCTCTCTCTAGTCTCATCCCAATCAAGAATAATATTTCCCGTTTCCTGCAAGCAACAAAGGGTTATAAGAACATCTCTTTGATTGATTCAACACACTGTTCATTTTGAGGCCTGACAGAGACCATTCCACAAAGAATATGGTGCTGTTCACATGAAAAATTCCTGCAAAATACTGTTTGCATTACTTCAGATAATTCCTTTCTGATGTTGGGCAGAGACCAGCTTGAGTTTTTTTTACAAAATCAAAATGAAAAACAGAAAAATAAATGAAATGGCTGAAATTATAGTGTGTGTTCCCATGAAAGAATTAGTTACTTGAAAAATGAAGGGATAGTGGAATTGAATAGGTATCATTTCATACATAATTTAATACATAGACATCTCTAGAACAGACCTTTTCCATGCAGTATCTCTTGCAGCTGTTACTGCAAACATCCCTTCCAGAAGATGGGGCAATGTCAAACAGTACTCTGGGGATTCCCTGGGCACAGGTGCCATCTCACAAGTCGAGGTGTCTAGGACAGCCTGTTCAGAGCTGACAGTCCTGGTGATTTACAGTTTATTGACAGGGCTCATGCTCTGCTGCCCTGGCTCCCAGTGCTCAGTGCACACCTGATCCGTGTGCTCTGGCAGCAGGAGCTGCCCCTCCATTGTTTGAACAGTGGATAATACAGTGTTTGCTCTGGGCAGTCACCTCACGTGTCTGAGGATGAGCTTTCCCTTTCTCCCAGGTCAATCTCCACCCCCTCAGCAATGCCCAGGCTGGAGGCCCTTCCAGGGGCAGCAGGGAAGATCCAAATGCTCTCACACCTCAGGCTGTGATCCCACCTGCACTGGAGATCCCCTCTGCAGGACAATCCTCCCTGGGAAGCACCCACTGACTCTGAGCAAGGCTTTTCAGATGGGTCACACAGGAACACACCACAGAAACCAGCAAATCATGTTATGCTGCCTCTCCTCCAAATTGCCAAAAGTTTGCTCACTAATTAACAAAATTACTAATTTCACCTTCTTTAGTCATCTTGGCTCTCTTTCCAGTCCCTTTAAGAAGAACACACTCCCTGAGAACAACTGGTCATACCTACCTTAGATATTAGAGTAGGAAGATGATTCATTCTCTGGAGATCTGTTTCTCTGTACTGATGACAGTGAGAATCCAAAGGATGACTTGCACTTGGCAGCAGACTTTTAGACAATAAGAATTAAATGAAGTAAGTCTAACCTAAGGAGAGGGGCTCCTGGAATCTAATGTGAGCCAGGTAAGTAACTGCACAGTGTCCCCTGTGAGCCCCCCAGTCTGTCCCTCTCCCATTTATCCAAACCACTGACTGCAGCTTTTCCTTTTCACAAGTGCAAAGGGACTTACAAGATGCTCCTTCCTGCTGTTGAAGAGATACTTCATTGCAGTTTGGAACTGCTGCTGATCAAGTTGTTGAAATTCAGACAGTAGTTGCCTAGGCTGGTATAAAAGGTTCTTCAGGTAACTTTGTATGGACATCTGAAGTATAGAAAAATAAGTGTAATATAGATGGAACTCATACTGTTGTACTGGGGGCACCTTTTACCCCCTGAAAATCTGTGCTCAAAAACTAAGTGCTTAGCTCCTGTACTGTCTGTGTTGTCAATGACCAGAATAGCTATTCTCCACACAAACTGGAAACAAAAACAATCTAAATGTATTCTGAAAGACAGTTATTTTCAAACCCTATTCTTGGCTTCATGAACAAGTCCTCTCCAAGGAGCCTTTTAACAAAGATGCCTCAGTTTCTCACTTCATAAAACAAGAGTAATAAAGCTTTTCTGCCTCACACAGCAGAGTTGGGAAAATGAAAGTTTTAAAGAGCTAAAAAAAAAAAAAATCAGGTACCGTGTGCATATTATTATTACTTAAAAAAGGGAAGGAAGTGTGCAATTAGATGGGAGGAAAAGTGTGTAGCAGGTCATAAGCCAAAAATATTCTCTCTCACATCAACCTCCATTACCAGTTAACAATCTCCTGTCTGTTTTGAAAAATCCAAGGGGAATCATAACATTGGAACAGAAAGCACTGTAAGGCTCATTAGCAGCAGACTGGAGTGAAATCCCTTCTAATTCCTGACAGAATTATTTCAGAATTGGTTTGGAATTTGTGTTGCAGTTCGTTGTTGCCTTTGCTTAACTTGCACTGCCACCAACAAATACTGACAGAGGAAAAGCAAAAAGATTGTTATTATTATTTCTGCCTTGCATACTTCTGCAATCTTAGGGGGAAAAGATGACCAAAAACCCTATTCTTATTTAGCTGCTAGACTCTAGATGTGTTAGTTACCTCTATTATTGACTGCCTAGTTTTGGCTACAGAGATAGGTTGCTTTTTAAATTCCTTTTTGAATAAAAATTTTCATGCATTTTAAATGTCACAAACCTGGAGGCTGCTAAGAGTAAACATAACTTCCTGGGCATGAAAATATGCCATGACTTTTGTAAGCATATCTGCTGTCCAGACATTAGAACTGTAACAGAAAACAGGACCAAAAATGCCAGTAAAATAATATAACATGGAAAATAGCACATTACAAGAGTAAAAAAGAAAAACAAGCAGTGCTACTAACACCATAATGACACGAGTATTCAGCTTTTTGGCCTAACCAGAGTAACAGTTGATCTATTTAATGCAATGAAAATACATGGTTCAATGAAGAATGGAATTAATTAGTTATGTTTTTTTCATCTAATTCCACAAAGACCCACAATAATCTCAATTTTCCAGGGTGCTGCCACTAGTACCATCTCCAGGATGTGCTTCCTGGCACCCCTTATGCCTGTTCTCTGCTTGTAGAAAGCCCAGAGAGGAAGGTCTGTTGCCTTTCCCTCAGCAGAGTCATTAATTTCAGTGTCTTCTTTACACAGCCACTGATTTTCACAAAACATGTAGGAGTGGAATGGCCTTTGAGGCTTATACAGCTCTTTCCAATTTAGACAAAATTAGCAAATAATTCAAAAGTCACAAGGAGCTGGAGGATGGGGGGATTGGGACTGAAAGAGGGAGGTGGACAGAAAGCTGGAACTGCACCCAATTTCCTTAAGCAGCCATTCTGACACATATGAACAAAGTTAATTATCACAACTTTGAAAACTGCAGCAGGTATTTATCCTCAGCCTCATTCTATGCATGTTGGGGTTTTTTTTCTCTTTTGTGAAAAACAGCTTTTCCCATGTTAAGAGGAAATGCTCCTCCCAGGAGATCTAAATCAAAGTAATCATACGTGGCAATGTCATTCTATCCATAATGTCCCAGTTTCTGTGGAAATGAAACAGATCATATCTGAAGTGCAAGATAATATTGAAAAATCAAGCTGGTGAGAGTAATACATTACCTTTGAAAATTAAGTATATCAAGGAGGGCTGTACATGAAAAATGGAACATAAAAAGTTGCAGTGAGATACTGAGTTTTAATTAATTTTAAAAGTGTAAGTGGGAACAACTTTGTACATTACCATTCAGATATTTCCCAGTTATTACTTCCTCCTACGGAAAAAATTGTAATAATATGTAATAAATTATTATTTTCAGATTATACTATAAAATGTTAATCGAAAATGTTAATCAAATAAAAATACTTACCAGAGCTTTGTGTAATAATGGAGGCAAATCTGCAAGAGATTATCCCGTTACTAGAAGTTAATTTAAAGTTTTATCATTTGTGTTACACAAAAGTACACATATTGTATGCAGTGATCAAAACTATATATATATAATTTATTTACAAGCATTTAATGCAGTTTTGAATACATTAATTTACAGAAAAACAGTGAAAATAAAAGGCTATTAAATAACAATCAGTCTTGGTGAAATTCTTTGCTGGCATAGGTCCATGAATTCGAATTGGTCCTAGTTACTAAACAGTGCTGCACCTAATTTATTACACAGCTTTTTCCACCCAAGATACACTCCTCAGACAGGAGTTCTGGTCTTACCTTCAGAGCTCTGACTGTGAATAACCTCAGCATGATTCAGTGATATCAACAAGAAACATATCTTCAAAAGTCTGGACATTTCTTCTGGTGTTTATTAGAATCAAAAGACATTTGGATTGAAAAGGAAAATAGAAAGAACAGAGTCAAAAGGCAATATTCACCCCAAACTTTCATAGCTATAAATCAGAGACAGCCTATGCTGTGGAGGACAGATAGAGATCAGAACGTTCCGAAAGTGTTTGCTCCCAAGTTTTTAATTTAGATCTTTTTCCAGGATAGAGATATATTTTATGCAAACACATGCCAAGTGTGGAGGTGCAGCCAGATTTATTTCCCTTTTACCAAGTGGCTTGTTTAATTTTCTTCCTGGTAGCACCATTTATTTAGTAAGTCACACTCCAGCTAAATACGACTTCAATGCAGGTTTCTTAAAGCAAGAAAACAAATCCTTTTAAAATCAGATAAAACAGAAGAGAAATAGGAGTGAAAATTGAAATAATAAAGAAGCTCCAAGCAAAGCCTAACCCTTTCCCATCTCATCAGGCTGTGCCTGCACCATCCCTGCAGACAGGTCTGGGACCTCCATCTGCAGCTCTCTGAACTCACAGGGTGGGGGGTCTGGCCCTGTCCCTGCTCCTGGTCAGTGCAGGGTGCTCCAGGCAGGGAGGGGGAAGGAAAGCTCCCCTTCCCTGCTGCCAGAGCTCTGCAAAAAGGGAGAGACCGTCCTTCTGCTTTTTTGAAGCAGAGGGAGAGTGACACATTTGAGTGCAAGACCATGTCACTTCATTTAGATGGATCAAAGCTGCAGTCTTGCACTCAGGAGAAGTGTCCCACCATCACCTCAGACACAGTTTTACAGAAGTAGATGGTTTAGTAGCTCTTGCCATCCCTGCTGCTCTGTGCTGTGTGGCAGAAAGATCTCTGAAAGATAAATTAGCTGGAAGGGCAGTAAGGGGATACCCAGAGCTTTTCACTGGGGTGTCACAGACTGGCAGTCTCACAGTTGTCCTAAACAAAATGAATGTGTTGCTTTGGGTCTAGTTCCTGCAGGACAAGGATCCACACTGCAGCAATGCCACAGGATGGAAAGGAAGCTGAGACAGCAGGTCTCACTCACAGGAGTTTCTGCAGCCATGTCCCCTCTGCCTGTGAGTTGCTGTAATCCACATTTTACTGAGCTACTGCAGAGAGGATCTTCTGCCTCTGCACCCTCAGCCTGTCCCTCTGCTCAGCCCTGAGTCACCACCCCCACAGGTAAAACCATTGATTAATCTGATATTGGATGATGCCCTACTCCACAGATCACGGCTCCTTAGCTGGGATTAGTCACTGATTTTAACAAATGACACAGAGGGCCCCACTGGCCAACTTGGCTCTGACCCTGAGATGACTTTGTTAGGTTTTCTCTCCCTTTCCCTCATTTCAAAGGTTTATCTGCAACACACCAAATTTCTGCATTTCCTTTTGTTGCTGAGTTTGGATCCATTCTCGCTCTCTTTTTTTTTTTTTTTCAAAGTTCTCTGCCACAGCTTGAGTTACAGATCTGAACATTTGATAAATACGAACTCCTTTCTTGGATTGTTTAATCTCATGTATCAAGGTGCTCTTTTATGAAAACCTCTTTCAACAGCCTCCAGCATTACTTCAGTCTATTGCAAATACTTAACTCCAGTCTTGTAACAGAAGTGACTCAAACTGACAGATGATGAAAAATTTAAACATTAGACTTTAAGAACTATCGCCTCTGTCTTGTTTTTACACACACTGAAACCCTTTTCAGCTATTCTTTTGGGAGCACCACAGTACATGTCTCTCATTCAGATATATCCGGTTTCCTAGACAATGAACTTACTTGTGTTTGTTTCTGCCTTTGCCCTATTAATTTTGCAGTTAGGTTTGATTATTCTATATAGTTTAAATCATGCTTCCAATGTCAGTCCTGATTTGTTTATTCCAATTCATTCACTTTGATCACGGAGTGTGTTTCAATTAAAGCATGCTAACTCAATATATAAGGAGATAAAATACTAAAGAAAGTGCTTTTTCATCCTGACTAATTCAAGCGGACAATCAGCAGGTGGAGAAAAAGTCTGCTGTGAAACAGCCCTGCTTGGCAAGACAATCTGTGGGAAATAGTTCCTTTTGTCAGTGAAACTAAGTCTGCTTGCAGTTCACTGCGGCTTTCAGACAATCCCAAATCACTCTGTGGGGATCTCTTGCAGATCCTATCCAGCATTTCCCCGGAGATTGTTCCTTGCATATGCTGTGATCAGATCTCTGACAAGTCACCCTTAAGGAGCTCCCAGACCGCCTTCTCCTCTTGCTCCCTAAACAGCCGCTCTCCCATGTACAGAAATCCTAGACATTTTATCACCCTCTCCAATGCAGTTGCTGCCTTATCTGAAGTTGGATAACCAGAAAGCTGACCTCATAATCACAAGTCTTGCTGATAAGCCCTTGCACTGCCAGTGCCCACCCCTGCACCCGGGCTCTCAGCACCTCTGACAAAAAGCCCCACATGCAGTGAGGGAACCCACAAGGGGTCCAGGCTGGAAAGGGAGAGAGGGGAGGGCAGAAGAGAAGGAGACTGTGGGTTCTCGAGGAGAGCCAGGACCCCGGAGCGCTTTACCTGCCTCTGCTGTGTGCGCCTCCTTCCCAGCACCTGCAGTGCCAAGAGCTGGGCGGCTCCAGGCAGGGACCCTGAGAGCAGGGGCAGGGACAGGGGCCAGCACCGCCCCAGGTGTCTGCCCAGCAGCACCGGCCTTCAGCCAGAGGGGAGGGGAAAAACCTCCTCTGTGGGGGGCTCAGAGGGTCAGGGACTCCCACGGCAGGCAGGAGAGGATGTTTCCCCTCCAGAGATGAAGAGACCTCAAGGAGCTGCGTGGGGATACCCAGGGCTGGGCTGGTGCTGCCCTCCTCCCCCCATCTCCCCACCCCAAGCACAGGCAGGGGGCCCTGGGCTCCTCAGAGCAGAACACGAACTGACCTGGGGTCACCCAGCAAAAGGGGGCTGTGATTTCGTGAGACGAAGTTGCTCTGACTTTGTGTTGAAAGTTTCTGGCTAAATCACACCCTTGCACAGCATCTTCTTCCTGTGATGCAACACATCCAGTGCCACCTTGACAGAACACACAGTTTAGTTACTCTCCAGGGCAAGACACTACACATTAGTGAGACCACCAAAGGACAACTTGCACACTTGTCTCCCACAGCAGGACAGGAACGGCAGAGGGACAAGGCAGGACCTCCAAACCTGGGAGTAATGAATTTGGACACCGGAATTGCAACACTTGTCCCCTTAGATGACATCTGAAAGTATTTCGGGGAATTTAATGAACTATTTGACTCGGGTTTCTTTGCATGGGCTGTGAGCATGGTTAACTGCACTCCAATGCTCTCTCAAGGCCTGAAAGGAGAAGGAAGCCCCTTTCCTGACACAATGAGCTGCACTGCTCTCCTTCCCTCACAAGGAACTCTGGCTTTAGAAATTCGGGTGTAGATACAGTCCCCTCAGAGTTATTCTGTTTATTCGACAGGACTAAGCAGGTTTTCAACCCTGCTGAATTTAGGCTTACTCGTAGAAAGCTTTTCCCCATTATTGCTCATGTTTTAATTCCCCATCTCAAGTGTAAGAATACTTGTTTAAACAGAGTGAACAAAGTAGATCATAAGAAAGAATAAAACAAAAGCCTATTATTTACATTGCACCTTCTGTCCCAAAACTTCTCAAAGCTGTTACAAACTGAAGTTTTATGTGACAGGACTAAAAGATGAGAGACATGAAATGTTGTCCCTTGTGTGATTTTTAACCAGTGGGCTTAAAACACTTAAGTACCTTTTAAGAAGTTTGTCTTAATACATATTTGCTACTTTAAGCTAAATTCATTACACATTAAAAAACATTTTCCCACTACTAGGTGAGTACAAGATGAACAGAAGACAAATTAATGGATTCACTCCAGAGCATACATAGCTCATTTTCCCAACAGACAAATCTCACTGTACTATGTGCAAAAATTCAACAGCACATCCTGAAATGAGAATAATACCGAGTCTGAATTACTGTTGAAAACCCCCACCAAATCAACCCCCTCACCCTATCCTACAGAATACCAACTACTCCACGAAGATGATTGAGAATAAAAGGCTCATAAATTGGCAACAGAAATCATTAACCATCAGACAAAGCCAGTCCAAGGCAAACCTAAAACAACACATTCATGGCATCCCACCTGGCATAAGATCACCAGTAATTATAACAACCCCAACGCACAACTTTTTCATACCTCAAAAGCAATATAAATCAGTTCTTACTTTACTTACCAGATGATATAAAAGCTGAGGTTTCTCTGCTCTCTCACACTTACAGCCCAAGCACTGCAAGACATACAGCTGCCAGTTCTGTACTATTTCTGCTGCTGCTTGTTGTTTTAAAGGTTATATCCCAACTGCCAGAAATTATCCACTTTAAACAGTTTTTTAAAACAAGACATGTTAAAAAAACAGTATTTGTTTAGTGCTCCTGAAGAAAATGTCTCAAGGTACCAAAACCCTCACAATCAAGTCCCCAGGGCCTGATCCTCAGAGGCAGACAGACTCACAACATTTGCAAGAAACTGCCTGCAAGTTTTTTGAGCTGAAAACATTCGGGAACAACTTGCTCACAGACCTTGTTATTAAACCCATCATTTTAAAGTGCAGTTTTGGCAAGTTCTACCATAACCCCTTTAGCTGGAAGATGGCATATGCAAAAGCAATGAGAATTTATGAGGCCTTGAGAGAACATGAAGGAAACCCAACCAAAAGTGATGCATTTTTTGTGGACTGTTATCCCTTCAAAAAATAATCAAATGCTGTTTAAACAAATGCAACACAAAGAGCATTTGCTGCAGGTAAGTGTGGCTATGGTTACAAAAATGAACACAAAAGTTAATGCAAAAGTCATCTCAAAAAAGTTTATTAGCATGATTAAAAACGTGAAGAATGACAGTAAGAAAGTAACTTAGCATGGAAGAATATCCATTTTAACAGTTTTTATTCAACAAGGCTTGAACTGAATGGATAACTTTATTGCCAGATTTCGCTTGATTTTTTTAACAGTTCACACTGTATCAGTTTCACCATTATTAGGAATATTGCTTTAGTTTGGATCTGATCCCTGTTGCAGGTAAATATAAAAAAATATCCCCCATTGCTGCTGGATTGCAGAATGCATTGTTGGTTTAAGAGCAGGTAAAAAAGAAATTCTCAATGGAGGAGTCTGTTTAAAAAACAACCTTTTTTTTCCCCCCTAATCACACTACAAAGAAATACATTAGTATTTTGGCCTTTAAATTTCTTACACGGTATTCATGGCAATCCCAAAAATTCCCTCCCTTTAAGTAACCATAAAATCAAAACCCTCTTTCAGAGGTTGCTCCTTGGGTTAGATTCTGGAGGTTTACTTCAGACACCTTACACTGGCTTGAGGACGAAGACAGCGTCATCCAGCACGTAGTAGTCATTGTACATGTCACCTTCACACAGGTATGGCAGTCTGGTGAAAGCCTCTATGGCAAAACCAGCTTTACTGAAAACTTCTGGCAGGCTATTCACCTGCTCTTCCCAAGTCTGCCCTTTGATTTCCAGAACTTCTGAGGGCTTTTCCCACTTGCCACCTACTGAGGAAACAGAACAGTTTTGTTTCAGTTATAAAGCAAACTTTCTTTTCTTACAGAAAGCATAATTACACTGATTATGTTCCATGCCACTCCACACAGGAGGCTGACAAGCCACTTGCAGACCTGTTGCAAGATCAGTTCAAGTTTTTTCCTAGTGTACAAAAGCAGCAGCTTCTCAAGGTTATCTTTTGTTACATTTTTAACTAGCAAGTGCCAAGAGCGGGCAAAAGGTACCTTCCACTACTGAGGCTGGTGTTCAGCAGACATGGACAGACAATTTAATAAAGCTATTTTCCATGTTTATAACATTCTTTATGCCCACTATCTGGCCAAAGGTGGCTGCAGGTAATTACAGTAAATAGAATCAGCAAGTTGAAAATTATGACTTGCTGTGAAGGTTCCTCCACGTGACAGTGGATGGCTACAGAACCTTTGTGCCACCTACCAGCTGACACAGGAAAGGCTGCTGAGGGTCATGGCTATAAAAAAGCCAAGCACCTTGCATCATGCTGGAAAACATGCTACTTGTTATATCCAATGAAATAATCTGAAGGGTTATAGGTACGACTCTCTGAAATTCAAAACTTAAAATTCTTCCCTCATTTTCCAAGCAATGTTATGCACAAAACCCAAAAGCTTCCTGGTTTGTTCTGTACTTTTAACCAGTCTACTAAATGCAGTAGTAAACACCCTTCTAAACAGGAAGTTCTACGTCTTGTGATTCAGACAGTTCTGCAACTCCAAACATTTCCTAAGTTCCTCTTCCTTCAAGTAGAACCATTTCCAGGGAGATACAAGAAATGGCACCTTTCAACAACCTAAAAAATGTGCTAGTGCTGGCGTTTGACTGGATTCTGTACCGTACTGGTAAGACTACTTTTAAGTTTCTAATATTTTCTCATGTAACTGCAGTTAAACAAGACTGAGAATTTTGTGGTGACGATTTGCAACAGAGCTATAAAATAAGAGCAGTGAAAAGTTCTGTGAATCAAGTTAATTTCTACTATCTTCACACAACTTCCAAGTTAAACAACTCCTAGCAAATGCTTTTTCTTCCAAAAGTCTGAAATGCTCATGTAAGCTGTGATTTCTGAGTCAATTCTTACTGCACTTCCCTGCTCACAACACTCCAGCAGCAGCCTGACTTGAGTGCAACTGTGTTTGTTTGGGAGGAGGGTTTGGGAAGCTCAGCAGGCAGTGCCTACATGACCTGAGGCCATGGAGTCCTGCTCTGCAAGGCCACCAGAGCCCGTGGGTAAGGTGGAAAAGAGAAGGGGATCGACTGCAGAAGCACAAGTTACTGCCTTTCACCACACAGGGAGCAAGTACACCCACAACTTACATTATTACAATCTGCAGATTGCTGGAGAATGGCTCTGATGTTGATCTGACACAGAATGAGTGTTTCATTTTATTCCTGTAAAAGTCACAGACACTGAATCTGCTTGGATTTGGTGAGCAAAATGATGAAGGGCCAATGCTGACTGCTCACCATGGACAGGCTTATAAATTGTGTATGAACAGGACTAAGAGACTTCTGTTTATTTTTCTTCTAAGTTGTTATTTTTTGGGAAGTAGAAAATAGTGCTGTTAAGCTACTACTTTCATTTTCAGAGCAATAATCTTAATTCCATAGTTTAAATAACTACGCCAATTATTTGAATAAAATTTAAATATACCGAAACAGTATTTACATTATGGATTTCAATAAGGACTCAAAAAAATCTCCCAGACCAGTCATATTGAACCTTACCTTTCAGTTCCTTAATTAGAATTCTCTGATAACCTTCCTGTTTTCTCTGCACACATCTTTAAATGTCAGAACTAACAAGTACTATTATTATCCTTAGAAATTCAGAGTCAATATATGTGATGAAGTGGCAGAATGTCTAGGAACCACTGTGAATTCTAATCAATGTTATGAAGTTGCTAAATTATAAATGCCTCAATTTATGACATTTCCACTGCCTGCCATCAGGTTGCCTTGCTTGACTTGGATCAGGAATAGTGGAGAGAGAAACCCCTGCAGAACTGCTCTGTACTGTAGATTGTACCTTGCTTTTTAACTGTCCCTCACATCACCAATTGTTCCCTCTTGACAGGTGTTGCAGACAACTGCCAAGTCACTGTAACACAACCCAGATTTCAGGAAGCTGACTCCTCCATGAGCAGTGTGGTCCTAACATGTGCTTTCTCTGCCTCTGGATGTCCCTCCCCACTTGAAGTTCTGTGGTTTCGCTTTTTAGCTCACACACATCAGGATTTGTGTACTCCTGAATGCAAAGACCACCACAAGTACAAAGTACAGTCATCAGAAAGCAACACTTCACTCGAGATCAAAGACCTGACTGTAGAAGACAATGCTGTTTATATCTGTGGAATTGCCTTCCCAAATTCAGATTCACCCCGTTCCAAACAAACAGGAGATGGAACAGTACTAATGAAAACAGGTCAGTTGTTCATTCCTTCTTAACAAAACTACTTAGAAGAAATAAATTATCTTTTCTAAACACTCTTTCTATTTATACTTTCAAGAATGACATTTAAGATGGAAATACCAACAAACCCATTAGGAGTAGTGTGACTATATTAAAATGTTAATAGTAAAACCAGAGGCATTCTACAAATAAGCATCTCAGCCTCTTTTGCTAATTAGACTGTTCTGTCACAGGATGCAAATGGCTAGAACTCCCCAAAAGAAAGAAGTTTTGTACTGCTGCTGTCTAACCATACTCTACAGCCTCTTACATAAAGGCTTTAATGGCAGTCAGAAAGGAAGTGTCAACAGAAAAATGAGAAGTAGAGACACGGATATTTAGAAGACATACGTGTAACAGAGAGCAGGGTCTGACCTGGGGATTCACTGTGCCAGCCTGAGACAAAGGTTTTAGTTCCAAACTTTTGTATCACTTGCCTTGTGGTTAAGAAAGTGATGAGACTTCAATAAGTACATTTCACTTTTACATGCTAAAATATAGAAAGAAAAAAAAAAAAGAAACATCTAGCTGGATTATTGCTTTCTGTATTCCTTCCTCTATCTAACTCAATTCCAGAACAGAAGTCTGTGAGCTTTACTCAGAGGTACCTTTACAAGAGCAGAAAACTGGATTCCATTCTCTCTCTACCCCTAAAGAAAGGGGTCATAATCAAAACTAACAGGTCTCCACTGCTCTTCCAAACATCTGGGGAAACAAAAGGAAAATGATCCCACTAAGGAATTTAGACCAAAACTGAACCAGAAAAATATTGACGAGTATCAGGTTTTTTAATTGCTATGGGGAAGGGGGGTGAAATGCAGAATCTTAAGAAAATGAATCAGAAGAACTGTCCTTTATTCTAACACTCACTGTTAATAAAGGAGAGCAGCACAGCAACGGAAAACTCGCCTTTACCTTCATGATCATCATCTCGTCCTTGCTGTTTGTGTACAGCTTCACTGTGTTCACCTTCTTTGTGGTCTACAAGGTAGGCTCAAAGGGGTATTTCTCATTTTGTTCATTTTGCAAATCTGTGCAGTTTTAACATCTCCATAAGCAGATTAAAAACACCTTCCTGGATTTCATAACTTTTATAGTTGTTTTAAAGAGGTAGTTGGTTGAAGTTCATGTGCTGCACACATTTAGGAACTCTTGTGTGGCACATAACTGGACTCAACAGCAACCACATTTTCCTCTTTCAAAAGAAAGAGTCTAAAAGAAAAGGTATTCTGAAGTTAAAATTATCCTGAGAGTATTAATCAGGAGATTATCAACACACTCAAAAAGCAAACCTAGGAATTACCATTGTAAGTCACCAACTCTCTGGATTAATTTCCAGTAAAAGGAAAATAATTTAAATTTCCTGTCAAAATCAAGCTGTGTCTCAGGCAGGTCCCACTGTACTCAAAGCAAAAATATTTGCAGTATCTACTGCCAGAAGCTGAAAAAGGCTTCACACATGCAAAAACTTCTGATTTTTACAATGACATAAAGTGATCTAATGAATGACTTATCTACAAACTGACACTGTAGAAGGGCAACACTTTTAACTGTTCCCCTTGCTTCTCTTCTTCTGTTTTAATTGTTTTTTATTTTACCTCCAGTTAAAACCAAGGCTGCTAACGAAAAGTGGAAAAGGCCAAAGAACAGAGAACTGTGTATGTTACCACTTCCTTTGCCCTGTCTGTCCTTCAGAGTTTCTTTTTTCTGTCTTTTTAAAGTATATTGGGCATCAAATTTGTGATTAATTGATGATTCTGTTAAAGAGACATTCAAAGCTGTTAAGGCTTCACTTTGGATTTGTATAAAACTAGTTATGAGCTTATATTTAACTAATTTTAACTAATTAATTGATTTATTTTATTTATTTATTTATTATTGATTTACTTTATTTATTGATTGATTTATTATTATTGGATACATGATAAAGTTAATCTGTGTAAAGGCCATCTCTACCACAGAGGTTTTAAGTAAATTTTGTTCAAAATTCTGAAAATAACAGGTGTTGCTAATAATTTTTTGTCTTTAAATGGTCCATTTAAAGAAGTATTTTAAAAAAATCTATGAAGAATCTCTTCCACCACGTATCCTTGAATAAAAACCTGAAGCCATACATTTAAATACCCATTAAAGAAGATATGTTTTCTTACATAGCTTTCCTTTCCTTATGTATGTTAAGTAATGCAATAGTAATGTAATTTAAAACCCTTCTGCCTGCCAAACCATATGCTTTTAGAGTGTTATTTAGTAATGTTCCAAAAGATATAGTCAGGTAAAAAGGCAGGGCTATCAAAGTTAGAAAAAGATGTTTCCCACAAATTAAAATGTTGCAATAATCTAAAATACTTTTAATAATTTGCAGAAAATAAACAGTGGACGAAAAGTTTTTCAAGCAATAGCCCAAGAACTTCAAAAGCAGGGGTTTGCTGAGCACTGCCACCAGCCTGTAAGTATCTACCCATCAATACCAAAATTTATAGGGAACCAACATTTTTTAAGAGTATAACATTTCTATATCCTCTGGAAATAGAGTTTTCTTTTTTAAAGTTGATAAAGGTCTAAAAAAGAATTCTGCACAACAGTCAAAGGCACTATAAAGCATTCTAAATGACCATACCTATACTTTCATATATACATATATACATGATAATATATACTTTATAAAATATATGCATGGACATTTAAAAATGAAACTTCCATAAATTTGTATTTTGCCAAGATGGAGTTTGCCTCAAAAAAGAAATTCTGCCTTTATATTAAAAAAATTCACATCAGTAAGAAAATGTTTTTGCATTTTTCCTTCAGGATGACTTGGAAGCTGACACTGTTTACCAGAACAGATGAGCACGTGCAGCAGTTCAGATCTGTTTGGTGTTTGTCGTGCAAGCAAAGGGGCAGGTGAAGAAGTGAAGCTTCTTCACAGACCTCCTTTGCTTTAAAGGGAGGTGAAGAACACTGCCTTGCAAAGTTTTCTCAAGAGGATTTTCTAAACAGATCACCAAACCCAAGGGCATTGTGCATTACACCTGTGTTACATATTCCATTGTCCATTCTGCAGGAATGAAAACCGTGGGAAAAAAGAATTCATCTCTCATAAGACAACTGCTGATGCTTCAGAAAAGTCTCCTTTTTTAGTTTAGATTTAATTCTGTGTCTTTGTTTTCTTTTTACATAAACTTATATGTATTCCTTTTACATGAATTGAGCATCTGTGAAAGATGTATGATAATTGACAGCAACAGAAAATAAACTCGTTTCATAGGTGAAATTCTGGGTTTAGTCCTGTTAATGTGATAGTTATTGATGTAAAATATACAGACCAACAGCTGCAGAGCCTTAACAAGAGCTTAAACAGAGCAAACCCTGTGTATTAGACAGGCAAGCAGAAAAAAATGACTATATAAACACATGTACTATCATGGCAAAGCTCATCTGGGATGAGAGTTCCTTCCTAGGCTATCTAGGAAAGGAAAGTAGTGGTCATTGTGAAAAGGTTACTTCTCCAATACTAAAATTCACTTGCCAGACAAAAAATCCCCCTCTTCCAGTCCCACCATCCAAAGCCAGGATTACTTGGAGCACCAAGTTTTGCCTTTCTGTGCCTGTTCAACACGGACACAAGCACAAAACAGAACTGTGCTACCCAGTCAAAGGCAGGATACTTTTTTCTTTTTTTAAAGTACCTTTTCTTCTTTAGCAGTTACTACCCAACCAATCTACAAAATCAGATATCTTGTAGAAGTGCTGATATGATCAGGCATTCTCCCTGCTAAAGAACAGCTGCATCTTTTATCATAATTTAAATAAAGCAAGGCGTTGTTTAACAAATGAAGTGGCATTTCTCACTTCAGCGAGATGAGAAATGACAACTGAGACAAAGCAAGGGTCCGTCTCCCACAGTACTGTGTGTTTCCAGCTCCATTTAATAGCAAATATTTCAGGAAGATGGAAAATACGCCTTTGCCTTCTCATTCCTGTCAATCAATCACAAGGACACTGATGTGTTCAACAAGAAAATTTCACACTCCCAGGCTGGTAGTGTTCACGACTTCTGAAGTGTGGGATCTCTGACATTTTATTTTAGAGAAACTTCAACCAGTCTAGTCATGTATTATCTAGTAAGGACTTTTTATGTAAATATTATGTCTGTATTAGGAAATGCAAAGGATTCTTATATGACCCTCTGAGATACCTGTCAAAACTATAAAGCTGTAATATTTGTTCTTATGTGACTAGTCTAAAACCTTCTGATTCACCAGGCTTTCCTGACAAATTTAGACATGTGCAATAATTGCATTACTGCTGTTCTGCATGTTGAAAATAGAGCTGAGAAGGCACAGAGAGAGAATTTACAATGAAGCTACTCTGGACTCTAGGTGTCACTGTAATTCCAGAAACAGTAAGCACAGATCTGTATTTTACTTCCTCCTCCACCTTGCTTTGTTCTATTAAAGCAAGTTTTATGTGATTCACACAGACAGTTTCCACCATTGCCATCCCATTACACTACATGTAATAACCCAAATATCTTGTTTTGATTAAAATCATTTCTGCGTTTCTAGAAACAGATTTATACACTGACCAAGCACCTCACCTGCCCCGATTCTCCTCCATTTGTTCTCCCTCTACAAAATTCATGGTTCTCTATGAGGGTCCAAGCTGTTTTTAATTACCTGCTACAAGAAGTTACTTGAGCCATGAAATGCTCTCCTCTTTGAATGTTCCAAGTATAATTTCGTTAAATATAAAGCATATGTACATATCTACATTTTTTTAAAATGCATCTGGTAAAACAGCTGAGTGAAAATATTGAAATTCTACAATTGTTTGTACATCATAAAGACAGTTTGGCAGTTCAGTGTCTTGTTTCTTTAGGCTACAGTTAAACAGATCTTAAGTGGGAAAGCATCTGTGGAATGATAGTAACTTTTGTCTGTGCTAACTTGCATTGTGTATATGGGTCCATATCCACAATAGTGGCAAAAAGACAAACTGAGTATGTTTTTAAGTTTCAGAACACATTAAGGGAACAAAACTGCCTTAAGCAAAGTGACTAATCTGCTACAAGTCACCACCACGAATAAAATGATGACTTTGGTTTACAAAACATCTTACAACAGTATTTCAGCTTTCAACAAGTAGGAATGACTAAGTTCAACAATCACAGAACAGGTTTCCAGTCCCTTGGGATTTATAAATTTTACCACTATTCTCCTCCCAATGTACGATACAAAGGGACTTGGAATAGTTTCTTAACACTCTCTGTTGAGCCAGGGAGTTGTACATGATCTGCCACAGGGTTACCCAACAACATGCAGAGAAGTAGGTGCAGGATGCAGTAGTGATTGCAAAACACTTTTGTGTTTTGAAGCTTTGAAGGCACACAAACAAAACAGCCACCCAAAGTTTTTTTCAGTTTCTGCTTCTAATATGCCCGTGAAACACTAGAAGGACACTGTTGGTATTTAGAATTTTAAAGAACTTCTACAAAAGGAAGTCATATTGTTCCACATGACAGGAACAATAGGTTGTAACCAAATATGCTTGAAATACTGTACAGGTGCATAAGTGAACCCCTCAATCCAATTTAAGACACACTACTTTTCAGAATAGTTATGAAATTATGAGCTTAAATACTTATAGTATTCTTCATATAGTATTTCTTAATCTGATGGCATTGTTTTTTATACTTAAAAGTTTTTTCTCCCTTCTCCCACCAAAATACCCCTGACATATAAAAAGAGAACAGCAGATTCAGTTTGATGCATTTGTGATTGCCAGAACATCATTAGTTCTGTATTTTCTGGGAATCCATGCCTTTCCACAGACAAGTCTTAATACTCAAGAACCAGAGTCCAAACAATGACTGATGAACACCAGCCTTCTGGAATTCAAACCACCTTTAGGGTACCTCCACCAAAATCCACAACCACAACCATGTAAAGAAGATTTTTGGGTCTCTTTTGAAGGTCAGTCACAAGGAGAGATTCATCTGAAACTCTCTCATGTATTTCTTTAAAATGCAAGTAGGGGAAATACTGGAGTCTTGGCACTGAATTTTACTTTTTTATGCCTGTTAGTAGCACAACATAAATTAATACAATACTAATACTGGTCGATACTTTGTATTAGGAGGGGGTCTATATTTTACTTTGAGAGTTCATGTTGGAAAGTGAACGTTCTCTCCCTATGAATTTTTAGGTGGGATTCACCTGGAACACTTGAAACAGTTTGTCCTGAACTGCTTTATTCAGCATTAGACAGTTCTGATGGGTTTGCTCAGTGGGTCACTAGAGACAACTGGGGTTACCTCTAGCTAAAAGGCCCTGATCAGAGACCAGTTTTCCCACGTTACTCCGACGGAGCTGAAATGTGGCAACTTGCAGAACAGGATCTGTGACTTCAGTATTTAAGCTTTTTGTTGGTGCCAACAATTATGCTGGTGAATTAAGTAAGCAGCTTACATCATGTGGCCTATTTACCTATGATTTCATACTTCTGAATATGCCTCGTACAAGTTATTTGTAAAAAAAAAAATAAAATAGGAGCATTTCATTTATTAAACATTTAATCTGGAATACTATATCCTACAGAATTTTTCTTTAGTTGCCTAAATAACTGTTAATCTGTGTACTTACCATTTTCCACATAGGGGTGAAATGGCAGAACCAGTGCTAGAATGACCCTGCCTTTGGTTGGCTCCACTACACTTCTAATATCCTTTAATAGAGTCAGTGGCTGATCACAGCGATCCAGCAAATTCAAACAGCTGATAACATCATACTGAAATCCTGTGTTTTGCCATTCATTTACACCAAGCACCCTAAAAAAAGGAAAGAGAGAGAGATATAGTCTGTTAAACAAAAAGGAGCTGAGTTCAGAGAGAACCACTGAAGACAAAAATTCCCTGTGGATGTGCTGGTAGTGCAGGTAAGGTCAGCCACTTAGGCAGTGAGAAGAGACAGACATGATCCCTTCTGGCCTTTTGGAAAAGAAAACTAAATCAATGATCAGCATGGCTATATATCCAGCCCTGTGAACCTTTATATTGCCTTACAATCATCAGGCAATAAAGGACACCAAAAACACCACTGGTAAGAGGGAACATCAGATGTGTTTGTTTTCCTGCTTTTGTACAGATTAACCTTTTCCATAGCAATCAATAAAAGAACTGACTGAAAATACTGAACATTCATTAAATATTACAAATAGATTACTTTGCTGTAATGTCTGATATAAAGGCTGTAGGAAGTATTTGGTGCCATACCTGTATTTCTTCTTCTGAAGCTGCCATATCATCGTTTCAGACAGTTCAGTGGCATAGATTTCTTCAAAGTGAGGACTCATGACTTTAGTGACTTCTCCATCCCCAGCCCCTAAATCAAGAAGTCTGTGGGATTTCCATTCAGGATTTATTTTAAGCAGTCTTTGAAATTGTTCTGGGGAGAACACAAACATTGAGCCCCTTCCCAGCAGCCTGAAATGTAAAAAACGAGAAATGACCGATTCTGTACAAACTTTAACAGGACAGACAATGAAGGAATTTACAATGTGCTTTGGCAGGAAACAGTCAAACATAATAGTAGACAAGGTCACGGCTCAGATAAATTTTAAATCCAGTTCAACTTGCCTTGCACTTGTCAGAGATCAAACACTCAGCCACATGCAGTTACAGTGGTTAAGACTTCAGGAGGAATTTGATTAAGTAAGGAAGAGCTCATGGGGTGCAGCTCAAGGAAATGATCATATTAAAAAAAAAGAGGAGGGGGGGAGAAAGAGAAGAAGAGATAAAGGCTGAACCTTATTTGTTACATTTGCAGTTTTGAATCTCTGCCACCAACCTTAAAAAAAAAGAGAAGTAACAGAGGAAACAAAATGGCTGCAGACACAGGAGTATGCACCATGAATAAGGAATAGGATGTGGAACTAGGAGGGAAGCCAGGGAACAAACTTAAAGAGAGGATGGGGGTAACACTGCTGGAGGGGCAAAAGAGGTTTTTTTAATTCTATTCTACAATGGTTTTGCTGCTATCTGCAGATCAACATGAAAAGCCATGGAATAGAAAATAGGCAACTCATTAAGGAATTGGGTAGAGGTGACAGTTGGATTCCTTATGGATCAAGTCAATGACATCCCCGCCCACAACTGTTTGAAGACTCCACAGTGACACCTTTCAGCTGTCAGAGCAGAATTCAGATGATGAAACAGTTACAAGAACAAGGAGAGGGAAAAGAATTGGTCAGTAATAGACTGCAGGTAGATAAATATATTCTTTAAACTACTGTTGGGTAGCAGGTTAAACGTAAAGACAATGAACAGGGAAAAAAGCAAACAAAAAAAAGGTAAACAAAGATATAAAGAATCAAAGAATTAAAATTGTGAAAAGGAGGTGGCCTAGAAAAGACTGACTCCACTAAAAACCAAAGAAACTAACAACAAAAAGGTTAGAGTAGGCAAAGTCATACAGAAGAAACGAAAGCAGGGTATCATATGTATAAAAATAAACAGACCACATCCAATTTAAGTAGAGCCCCCTTGCAGCACACTTGTGTCAGTCCACACTGTATAATTGGCTCATAGCTATTATTCCTAACAGCATTATGAGGTGTTATTCAAAGCCCTGAAGAGCCTTTGAAAAAAAAAATGGAAGAGAAAAAAAGAGACCAAAGGAACCTTTATATAAAGCTGCACATAACTAAGAACACCACAGGGAAGCTCATAAAGTCATCTGGGTAGAAAATAAGAAAAAAGTCTATTTTTCTAGCCTTAGCAGACAGCTCCTATCATATCAGAGTGTGTAGAAGTATGTAGTAGGTGCAGAGGTGAGGATGGTGGAGAAATTGCCTAAATGTAACAAGATGCATTCTTCATAACAGATAAGCTGTGAAACGTGTCTGAGTGGGGTGACGTGAGCAAAAAAAGGCACTGACTTCTTTGGAAAAAATCCTAAATCACCCATGAACAACCAAACTCCCCTGTGGCTACAAGAGAGACTGATGCAATAAGAATAAGAGAATATTGTTTTATCAACTTATGTTTTCTTGCTTTCCTGACGCTTCATCAGTCAAACGTGCTGCATCAGAAGTTACCTGTTCAAGTCCAGCTTTCATACAAACTGAGGTGGAATTGTTTTACAGAACAAGAGAAAGGACAGAATTCCACATTAATGTCACCAGACTCAACACTTGGCCAATTCTGCACTGTTCAGAAATCTGCCATGATTCGCAGTGGGCACTTTCCAGGAAAAAGAGTTTTAGGTGCAATCCAGAACTGACTGGATACACCCACCACCAAGGACAATCCCAACAGCAACTGATACAAACATGGCAGTAGGGAAAGGGCAAGGTGGGAAGGGAAAAAAGCAGAGACACAGAGAGAACAAACACTCTCTTAGTCAGAAGGAAATTAATACAAGTAATTGTTATAAAATACAATTAGAGTCCTCTGTCTTTTATTAATTGCAATTACCTCCCCTGTGTTCCCCCGGAAACGGTGTTCATCAGTTAAGAGGGTTGGGCATGAAGAGCACAGAGGGCATTTCACATCTGAGAGACCACAAAGGGAAAGCTACACATGTTGAAAAGCTGACAGATCAAGGGGTAGGGCTGAACACCTGAAAACTCTAAATTCAAACTGTATGTAGTTTACCCAAGATTAACTTTTCACTTACCCATTGATAGATGTTCTAGACATAAAAAGGCTAAAACTGGAGGACACAATAGAGTGATAGAGCTGGATAAACAGCCAGCCTGACTTCTCAATGCTGTTGTTTAAGAAGATCTGTGTTCCTTGGTCAAGGTAACTCTGGACAAAAATGGGCTGAAGGGATTCAGACAACTGTTCTGTGTTGCAGACATACCACTACAGAAAGAGATAAAGGATCATTAAAAAGTTCAGCAAGATAAAACCAGAAGTAGTTAAAATTAATACATGGAAAGCTATTATCAATTTTCCTAAATATAAAAATTTAGTTTTTGCTACAGATTTCTCAACAAACTTCAGGATTTAATTAATTTAGAATTGTAACAAAGGGAGGACCAATTACTTCCTAAGAAATACTGCTTTTAATTTTTGTCTTAATCATTACCCTGTACTTTGAAGAAATCTATAAAATAAATTCCCCAGAAAGCAAACACAGCTCCTCTAGGGAACGACATCACTCTGATAAAATAGTATGAAGCAGGACTTTTCCCTAGGCATCCTCTGAAGAGAGATCAGCAAGTGCACTTCCAATATTTTTCAAGAAAAGAAGAATCCAATATATACATTAGACCACAGCTTGTCTGTCTTACAGCTGAACTATGCTTTTTCATTTACCAGTACCAACAAGCAGATCCTCAAGTCTTTCAAACAATTTTATCTATGAAACTCCTTCTTTAAAACCTTGCAAAACAAGGTAAACCTGGAGAAATTCTGACATTTCAGGACCCTCCTGGTCACCTTTTGCACCTCCAGCAAACCCCCCCAACACTGCAACATTCTGGAATGTCAGCACCGATAAGAAAATTCAAAAGGCTACCCATTGCTAGGTTGCAATGCCAAGCTTAAAGCCCCCTCAACCTGATATTCAAAAGTTATTAAAGTTTCAAATGCAATTTTAATTAGGAAGGTCACTATTATTTCTCACTCTCCTACACTTCTGTGGAGTTATTGTCAGTCCTTCTCGTAGAATGCCATTGTGTCTCTTTTCTTATTATCAAGAATTATTCCCTACAGCCAACACCATCTTATCTCCCCTTGGATCTTGCAATAATGTTCCTTAATGTGGCTGTATGAGTTCATTGTGCAGACAGGGAGTTGTGAATATCCAAAAGAGAAATGGAGAGTTTGAACAGAACCTTGTAAAAAATACACATGGAAGGGCAGAAACAATCAGCTGGGGGAACTCCCCAAAGATTTAACACCTAAGATACTATGAAGACGTGTGCTCATATCCTGATCCCTTCACATTTGTTTGCCTTGTTGGGAGAGGAACGTTCACTTAATGCAGGTTTACACAGCGTTCAGCACAGTGGGACTTCCAGTCATTACTGTAATGCAAATAATAACGGGGCAGGATTCTTATTCCAGTGTCTGCTGCTTCACAGCAGCAGTGCCAGCAAGCAGAGGGGAGCAGGGAGCTACACCAAGGTCATTGTGCCAGATCCATGAACAGAGGCTCCATCAAACACTGGCCCAAAGTAGCAAGGGATGTTCAGACCCTTCAGCTGAGGAGCAAACGTGTGTCTGCTCAGGTTTACTTCGAAAACCACCTGCATAGTGGGTGCACTTCTGGCAGAATGAGCCTCTTGACTGTGCTTTCAAACACACTTGTAGGGAGCACAAGTGAGTGCTCCTTTCCTCTAAAAAACAGATTTTGAGCAAGTCTGTACCACACGATGGAACCTGGCACAGGGATCCCCCAGAGTACTGATTTACCACTTTAGGTGTTTTCTCACTGCAGCGCAGCACTAGATAAATGAATCAGCACAGTCCAGTGATTCCCAAAGGGAATCCTTAGTGGGTCATGAAAAACCACTAAAGCAGCAGCCTGCGTACTTTGTCCATCCATCTTCAGAAGCAAATTTCAAGAGCATGGTAGGAGCAAACAATCCCAAGGAGCTGCAAAGCAGGCTGGGATGTGTGTCAGGTGCACTCATGAGGCTGCTGCCTCACTACACTGAACAGGTTTGGTGTGGCTCAGACAATTTGCCTTTTGCAATGTGTTGCCATTTTCAATCCAGAAGAAAACACACTCAACTATCAAAGCTTTGGGAAACACAGGCTTTGTTCCATAAGCAATAGGACTACACACGTGCTGTACCCGAGCTCATACACCCTGGGGTTCTACACTGAACTATCACCTGCAGTTCCACTGAAAAACAACAGTCCTGCAATTCTGGTCTTTAAGACTCCTAAATATTGACATAACCAGTGGCAGAAGGATGATGGTGACACCTAACATAACCTTGTTTCCAGAAATTAGGCTTTATTCACAGATCTCCTCTAATTTCGATATGGTTTAGTGGTCATGGTGGTACTCAGTCAAAGGTTGAACTTGATGATCTTGGAGTTCTTTTCCAGCCTTAAGGATTCAATGATTCTACAATTCTCCGTGGTTAATCTTGCCAATAAGGTTATTGACAAATACCTATACAACCCTAGCAAGTAACAGAAATTACAGCAAACTCTAAGTAAAAAAAAAAAGGTAAAACCAATACAAATTTCAAATGAAAAAAATGGTGAAAAACAGCTTAACTCTGGAACTATCTCCTCAGAACAGAAACTGCTTTTGTTTTCATTCATGTACAGTATATGAAAGGTCATTAGTTTCATGACAGAAAGTATCAACCTCTCACATCTTTTCAGATTGTTAAGACTTTTGTTATAATAAAATTTATAATTCTTACAACTCTTGCCTAATATTAGTAAAAGGATGAACAAGTTCTTTTAGATAATTTGCATAAAACTAATTAAGTCAGTAAAACTGTAGAGTCAAAGTTCCAGGGGTCTCAAGCTGCAATCCTTACTTATGAGTAACCCCACAAACTCACTAATCGTAAATCTTACTAAACCTACTAAAAAAATCAATACTCTACATTTTAAATCTAGATCAAATAAATCAAATTGAGATTATCCACTGCAGACCATCTACCTGTGAATGACATGATCACCTCCATAACACATTTCCCTGGCTGACTTGTCTTCCTAGTAATTTTTAACAACAGAAAAGACTCAGATTTTCTTTGTTCACCAGAAGGAAGGTTTTTTTCCATAAACCTAAATTCTACTTCTCTTTGTACTTATGCACTGAATGAACCACACGTATTAAACTCCAGTGATACATCCACTCAGTAGTAAGATTCCGGATGTCAATGCCCACCCTGAGCATTAAGAACCTGCAGTAATGGATCAGCTTGAAGAATTATGGTGCATAACCATAATAAACCCTTTGTACAGCAAGTGTTCATGCTGTGTCTTCTTCGTTAGCTCAGTTCTGCATATATTACCTACATTAAGCTGCCATCTCCCTTCCCCAATAAGTTTTTATTAGCCCCTCTAACTCCTGTCAGATTTTCAGTTGCATTTTGCCAAAATGTAGAACAGGTTTGAATATATTCCAAATGAAATCTATCACATTACCATTTCATTGCTAGGGTATAGCCCCTGACTTCTCCACAAGGTACTGACCCGTGTGCCTACACTGCCCAAATATAGCACTTAACCTTTTATTGCAGTCGGATCACATTGCAATAACTCATTCCCAGTTTGCCACCTCCTACTGCTCCAAGGCCTCTGCGAGCTTCGCAGTTCCCTACTTTTGTTTTCCTCTAGATGCACCGGTACTGATGACAAACATCCCTGTGATCAGAAACCCACCCCCCTCAACACCACCACCTGCAGACTTCGCGGAAGCCTCTCACAGGGCTCAGCGGGACACACCGGGGGGTACACCCACACACTGGGATGTACATCCAC
>NW_020897722.1:7631907-7833199 GCF_003984885.1 Neopelma chrysocephalum
GGGGGGTACATCCACGCACAGGGGCCGCAGTCCCCCGGGAGCAGCTCTGGCCCCGACCCGCCGCGTTCCCGGGGCCGGGACCCGCCGCTGTTCCCCCTGCCGGGCTCTCCCCGACCCCCCGCGGCCCCGCAGCGCCGGTCCCGCCCCGCCGGCGGGCCCCGGGGCGCGTCCCACACGGGGGGCACACGGCAACTTTCTCACCGGAGCGCCGAGCAGTTCCCTCTCTTTGTCTGCGCTGCCCGGCCCGGAGCCCCCTCAGCCCGCACCGGGGTCCCCGCTCCCGCCGCCGCTCCCTCCCGCCGGACCCCCGGCCCTGCCCCGCGGCGCTCCCCGGGGGCGGGGGGTCCCTGTGCCGCCCCCGCCCGCCGCGCTGAGGGGAGGCAGGGGCGGGCAGGGCGGCCCGGCCGCCGCCGGGGCTGTACCTGGTGGTTCTCCCTGGCGCCCGGGGCTGGCTGGCGGTGGCTGCCCATCATATTCACGTAGAGGGACCTGGATAAAGGGCTCCGCAGGTAGCGGGCAGGGCCAGCCCACATCGTCCTCCTGAGCACCCACAGGAGCAGGGTGTAGCAGCCCAGCCAGCACAGCCACCGTCTCATGGGGAAGGGGCGCGCTCAGCCCCGCGCGGCGCCGCCGCCCCCCCGCTCCATGGCAGCGGCGGCTCCGCTCGGGGCCCGCGCACACGCTCCGCGCGGAACGCGCCGCCGCGGCAGCGGGGCCCGCCCGGACGCCTTCGCTGCGACACGCCGGGGCCTGGCGCGCACCCGCTCCCTCCCTCTCTCTCCCTCCGTCGCCAATGGCCGGGCGGGCGGGGCCGCCTTCGAGCCGGAGCGGGCAGGGCAGGGCGGGCTGGCGGCGGCGGAGGCTCGGCCAGGCCCCTCCTTCCTCCCCGCCCCGGGCACCGCGGGCGGCGGCGGCGGCCCCTCGGCGGGGCTGGCGCACGTGCCCGGCGCCGCCCTGTCACCCCCGTGCGCCTGCGCAGAGCGGCGGGAGCGGGGCTGAGGGACAGGGACCCCCCGGAGCCGGGACCGAGGGAGTCACGGGAACACCGAACCGATTCGGTCGAAAGAGAGCTCTGGGACCATCGAGTCCAACCTGTGTCCCAACACCACCGTGTCAACCAGACCATGGCACTGAGTGCCACGTCCACTCTTTCCTTAAACACCTCCAGGGACAGTGACTCCACCACCTCCCTGGGCAGCCCCTTCCAATGTCTAATCACCCTACTGTCCAACCTAAACCTCCCCTGGCACAGCTTCAGACTATGTCTTCTGGTCCTCGTGGTTGTAGAGACCAGCAAGAGCCTCCTTTTCTCCAGGCTAAACATCCCCAGCTCCCCCAGCCGCTCCTCACCAGACCTGTGCTCCAGACCCTTCCCCAGCTGCTTTTTAAAGAGGCATCTTCTTGCATTGTATAAAGCAAAAAATAAAACTGCTTCAGGTTAGTTACATGTTGCTCACAGGGAAACATACCTTAATTTCATCACATCAAAAATACAGATAATTGATTGCATACCAGATAAGGAATACATTTGCTTTTTAGCTTACAACCTGGGTGTGTTTTAATGAGATTTCCCAAAGTTCCTACCCAGCATTACATTAATATTCTGACACAGTAGTTGTATACTCAGCATATTTTTCTCTTGACAGGCTATAAAGAACTCACTATTCATGCATATTTAGGTAATAATTTTGATGTATTGTTTTTTGCATATGGGCTGGTGGAGTTGTAACCAATTGCTGGACAACCTCAGAAAAATATTTGTTGTGTAAGTGTATTGCTTTATCATTCAAAGCAATTAGTATGCTGAGATTTCCAGAAAAAATTGCATCACTTTTTTTTTCTATCTTCTCCACAACTATTTGGATAGTGCTTTTTTTCTTTCTCTTGATGGAAAATATCTGTAATTGATTGAATACCTGAAGTCCAAAAGATCCCAAACATACCCAAAGGCTTTAACAGAGGAGGTATTTGTGGTGATCCCAAGGAGCCTGGCTTCTGGAGCAGGGCTGGGGACAGGGCTGGCTGCACAGCCTCACGGAGTCTAAATGTAAACCTTCAATTTTCCTGATAAAATACTCTGATAAAACAACTTTCCCTTCTGTTATTTAAACATTAGTAAGAAAGTGATTATCACAAAGAGGTCTTTAAGGTAAACACTGATAGGGATCTGAAATCCTCTCCCCCAAGGGTAACCCAGGAAGCCCAGCTGAGAGTCTGTCCAAGCCCTTTAAGAGCTCCCACCAGTCTCATCGTGTGTTCCTTTACAAAACCAGCTGGGATTCTTTTGCCTGCGTGTACTACTGAGCTTTTTCCCTGAGCTGGCTTCATTCGGCAAGAATTGTGGAGATGTGGCTTATCTTAACCGTTCCTTTCCCTTCCTGCTTGTCTTTCCTGACAGCACCCATTAAGCTGTAGAACCATATTCAAACATAAACATCCTACTGGCCATGTCAACATAGTATATTCATGAATTACTGAGCAGTTCCAAAATCGGAGCAGCAGATTTGAGACTGGGAAGGTCATTTTGTACAAGACCAGAACAGAGGTGGGCCTGTAAGCTCTACTAAACATAATTTTTTCCCACTTAAAGTTAAATATGCTTTGTTGTCATTTGTTCAATATTTTCACTCTATCACTGGCTATATATTGTATTACTGCTGTATTAGACTAACATTCTTGAGTGTCTATTAGGTAACATCCTTTTAAATCTAGCAGGCACTTTTACCTATTGATTTTCAATAAATAAAATTCATTCAGTGTATTAAGATCCATATTCTCAGAATTTATAGAGAAACTCTAAGAATGGGATTCAAGCATCACATTTCTCATCCTCTGAACTTACCACAGCATTTCATATTTTATATTATACACACACTTATATCCTCTTTATCAGTTATGAGACTATTTTAGACACTCTTAAATTATCAAGATTAAACTGAGGCATTTCTCCAGCAGTGGGAGTTCAAACTCAGATACCATTTGCTAATAAGGAGAGAAAGCAGAGAAACCAGCTGTCGCAAGACACTGAACTTTTGCCTTTGATCATCCTTTATTTGATTCACGGCCAAAACCAAAGATGTAGGTTTAGCAGAGGATAGCAAAGTTTAGTGGGTGACAGAGAAATGGAGACTAAGCCATGTCAGTCACAGCATAGAGCCAACCTTCTACTCCTGTAGTAAGATACCACCCGAATTTAAAGCACTTTCAAGTCCTCTTTTGGATTGACTATCGATGCAATGAAATACACCTTTTTTCCTGCCCTTATTGCAAGAGAAATAGGACAGACAAATGGCAGAACACATAATAAATTTGGAAAATTATTAATATTTTACATATTAAGTAATTTGTATTGTATTTCTCAGATTTGCTTTCTAAACTGGTTTATTCTACAGTTAATGTCCCCTATCTTCAGGCTGTCTTGCTTAGACATCTCTGAATATTTACTTTTCCTATCTTAATTCTAAAGATGCAGTGGTTTGTAGAGACTATTCAAACTGTGCCTTCACTCAGGTCACTCCTTACTCTTCTCTTATTTCAGCAAATTGAATGGTACTGTTACCAAACATTTTCCAGAAAAAAATAATTCTGATAATTTCAAAGAATCCTTGACATAATTTTGACTCTTAAACCCACTTATTAGATTTCCTGTTGCATAGCACAGTACTCTTCCAGTTGCACATTATGTTTTAATAACTTAGTATTAGAAATAAGTTACAGAGTCACCTAAGAAACTCTATTTGTGGTACAATAACATTTTCACCCATCAAAACATATATTCTACAAGGATAGGATGAACACAGCAAATTTAGGAACTACAGAAACAGTAGAGAAGACTATTTTAAGTCACTTATTACCATTTTAAAGGAACTGTCAGGGAGAAAACTTTCATATAATGAATCAAAGATTATATTAACTTAAATTTCTTCAGCTTTTTGTCCTTTGGCTTTTGATCCTGTCTTTCAGACACAAAATTAATACACACAATGCAGGAAATCTTTTAAAATTCAGAATCTAAACACACAGGCCATATCTGCTCTGCTATTTGTATTTACATATCCAAGGAATATTTACACAAGTGATGCTGGAATGTGTACATAATTCCATTAGCATGTACAATGCAAATGAATAACGGGATCTCTGACAAGACAGATAAAAAACAGATAATGCAACTTAAAACTTCACCACACTTCTGGCTTGTTACATTTTAACATAAATCTTCATATTCCTATCAAAGGGTTCATTTGGATTTCTAAATATTTAACGATGCTATCCCACTTTTTCACTCATCACCTTGAAAGCACTTTGCACTTCAAAAAAAGGCAAGGAAATGTTGTTATTTCTACTCTGCAAATGTAAAAACTGAGGCAAAAAGACTATTTTTTTCAACTCTAGTATTTCAAATCTCAAACTTTTTCATTAAGTTGTGCTACTGTCCACCAAAATGCAGGGCCTTGCCTTACACTCCTTTCTTCTCCAATGTAGAGCCTTGGAAATAAGCTGGCTCAGCACTTTAATTTGGGATACACAATTTAAAATTGGGATACACTTTAAAATTGGGATCCCCAATGGATCTTCTTGTACCTTCAAGTGACTGGCACTCCATAAGAAAGGTGATTCTAAAATTACACTTGCCCAGGCAAAACAACAAAAATGAAACTATGATAGTATGCTTAAACTACCAATTACACATTCGATATATTGAGGAAAAATAATATTTATTGAACAAGAATATTGTAAACATGGTAATGTGTCTTATCATTACAACCTGGGAAATAAAGACAGGACTCGATGTTTCTGAAATTTTGTCAAAAAACCTTTATTTTATAAAAATCACAGGATCCATTTAAAACCTTAACTAAAAAGATTTTGGTAAGAATTAATCCGAAAATAACTTCAGTTGTCACACACCAGATGAGTTTGCCACTGTAACATTACTAAACAGGTAGATTTTATTTCTTAGATTTATCCAACTAACTGGACGTTATTACACCCACACACTGATGTTGTTCTTGCCACGTGACATTCTGTATGAAGTACTGACAATATGGTACCTTCAAAATAATTTTCCCATTTAGAGCCAGAAAACTGCATCTACCTTCCACCACCAAGAGATATTCAGAAGGTCAGTGAGGACTTATGGAGCTTTTTCCACATCCAGCAACACTGAACAGCATTTTAATCTTCTTCTTCTTTAGCCCTACACAGACTTTCACAGGGAAGTTAATTATTCTTGCCTCTGCCCGTGGTAGCTGTCAGATTTGTGTTATATTGGCCAGCCAGACACCATCTAAATTTTCCCTTTCATTTCCCTGCCATCCGTGAGGGATGTCCACTAGAATCTTCAGGGATCTGCTGTTTTATCAGGATGGCAAAATTAATCCACCACTAAGCTTAAGAAAATACAGTTCCCTTGAATTCCAGGTGCTGGGTTGAGATTCCTTTACCTGATCTGCCATATCCATTCTTCAAGTGAGTTAACAGCGATCAGTATAGACCAGAAATTACTTTAAATAAAGTAATTAAGGATAACACCCATTAAAGGAAAACGACCAAACTAGGAAAGACTTTGTGTAGGCTCAGCATTAAGGCTGAATGCAACTTATGAAGAGCTCAAACTGTCTTGCAATTTTGCTTTTTCACATGAAAATCATACAAACTCTTTTATGGCTGAGCTGAGCAGAAGAGGCACTGCCCAAGGGGGATGTGTTTAGTGTACAGCTGTCACGTGGCTGTTCTGGATGGAAAAGGGAGTCCATGTCAGGACCTGCATGACTGCAATGCAAAGTGGAACCAGGCAGATCAGGTTGAACATGGCATCATGGAGATCTAAAAACGTCCTGGGGAAAACATGAAAACACAGCTTTCAGTATGAAGATTAACTTTCCTGGTCAATTCACAACACGTTATTTTTAAAGCAATCCCATTCTATACACATAGACATGTTACTGTACAGTCAATTCTAAATCAAAGAAAAATATATATATATCTCAAGTATAAAATGTATTTCAATAGTATTTTATAATTCCACATACAATTATGTGGAATATATCTTATTTTGTTTTCTCCTTTCATAATAGCTGGGAGAAAATCAGACAATTAGCACTCAAAGAGTTAATTTTAATACACTCTAGGCAACCTCAGAAATCCTGTTCACTACTTTAGTACTCATCTATATTATGTAATATAGAAATCAATTTAAGCAATATCATCCAGTTATAGAATAGAGCATCTGAAAAGCTTTAGTCAGACTGAAAAATCTGGAAGAAAAGCAGAAAACATTTCAAGCAAGCATTTTAATATGAAATTATTTAGGTTAAAATCTGTGCTATCCACATAGTGTGTTGTTTTAGTTGCTGAGTGCTAGACAGAAGTGATGATTAATGCACAAAATTCAGGTGTGGTCTAAAGGGCTGTTTGAAACATCAAGCCCTATTACATTTGGCTTTAAAATAAATTATTACAAGATAATATAAACCATAAAAAAATACATGTGAAATTAACACTCATTTTCATTTATTCTAATGGATGCGTGGTAATTCATCTAAATCTTCTCTAACGAATAATAAATAAAAGCATCAACAAATATGACTCAAAAAACAAAATGCAGGAATTAAATGAGTTCCCTTTTATGAACAGTATGGTTGCTGACATTTTGGCATATGTGCATTTTGGCATTCATCTGGTAGCTGGAATCATTAGCTACTGGCATTCTGTTAATTATTGGATTCTAATTACTTAAATATCAGGAAAGTCAACTCAAGCTGAGAAACAGCCCCTAAATGAACTTTCTCACCATGAGGCAGTTTATGTTACTTTCTCTTTTTTTTTTTCCTTAGCATTCAGGGATGAGAGAGGAGACTTGCAGAACAGCTATGGACAGCCAAAAAACCTGACAATGTGTGGAGAAAAAAACCCAAACAAAACCTCCAACAGGTTTTTAAATAAAACCTATGAGTTTCTTGGAATCATAAAAGAATTGACTCATGTCTCATCCCTCCATTTAACAGAGAAAATACTTGTAACCTCCACCACAGCCCAGATTTATTCCTTAGTACGTTCACACCCTCATAAATGAGCAGTTTATCTCAAGTCCTGTACCTGCTGATGCTTCACAAGAAAGCAAAACCCACAGGCTCACAAGTGAATCACTTCACCACTTGGGCAATTGCATTTAGGACTGGGAATGTTCACTAGCAGGCCACTGGTCCACAGCCAAGCTTTATTGGCAGTGACAATAATTTACCACTTGGATGTTGTTTACTGGCCTGTTTTCAATTGCATTCCCAGTCCACCTACAAGGAAACAAGGCCCACCTTTGGCCTGTTCCTGCACACTGAAGAGGATTGCAGTTTTCAGTACTAAAATTATTCCGTCTTTATACATGGCCTTCAGGAAGGACAAAATAAGAAAGAACATCTGCAAAATCACTCACACTGGTGCAATCCTGATTTGGTTTCAGTGGAACAAGATTGATTTAAGAAAACAGTATTACCTATTGTACTGTAAAACCTTAAGTTATTGCAGGAATTACGAAACATATCTATAGTACACAGAATAAGGAACAAGAAAATATTTCATTGAGGGACTGGGATAAATCAAGAGCAGAGTTCAGATTTCATCACAATTACAGCTGAACAAGTAACTTCAGAAATTTCCATAGCTACCTTTTTTTTGCACACGCAGGAATAAAACATACAATCTTTCACTAAACAGCCCTAACATCACTCTGAACAGAATGTCATCTAGTCGAGTAATTCAGTATGAAAGCATTAACAGTTTAAAGTGCCTTCAATAAATAATGAAGAGTTGCTGCCAAATAACTTCATTTTGAAGGATGAATTTGAAAAGCACTGCCAAGAGAAGGTGGTGGTAGTTGCAGTGGCTCTCCAGAAGAGGGAGGTTTTAAACTAGGGATGTTTTCCACAGCAAACAAAAAAAAAAATCCAAGCCAAACTAAAAAAAGAAACCCCAAACAACAACAAAACCCACCCCAAACAACAACAAAAACCACCCCAAGCCATATAGGGCAGGTAATGTTTTGCTATGATGATGGAACAAAAGAAAAATCTACAAACCAGGACCGCTCCATTCTGCAAGCTATTGTTCAAATTTTAGGGATATTAAAAAATACTTCTTTAACTACCTTCCACTACAAATTGTTTAACTGCTGTGCAGTGACCACATTTCCTAAGGATGTGGTATAATGTGAGCAGAGGGGAAGGATCACCTCCTTTGACCTGTGGCAATCCTTTACCCAATGCAGCCCAGGATCCCAGGTCATCCTATTTCTCCAGCCTGTCAGATCCCTTTGGATGGCAGCATGACCCCCTGATGTATCAGCCACATCTCCCACTTTTGTGTCATCACCAAAATTCCCAAGGGTACATCCTGCCCCATCACCCTGGCCATTAATGAAGATGTTAAACAGGACTGGGGCCGGCACAGACCCGTAGGGCTCAGTTACTGACCCCAAGGAGACTTCCTGGCCCTGAGCACCACCCTCTGGGCCTGACAGCTTTGAACCCATCCCACTGGTTGTTCATCCAGCCCATATTTCAACAGCTTGTCTAGGAGGCAGGCAGTGCCAAAGGCCTCCCTGAAACCCAGGTAGACAATTCCCACTGCCTTCCCTTGGCTACCAGGCTGGACATTTTACTGCCCGGGTTCATCAAGTTGGTCAAGCATGACTCCCTTCCTCTTGGTGAAGCCATGCTGACTATTACTGATGATTTTATTGTCCTTACTGTGCCTGGAAATGGTTTCCAGGATTAGCTGCTCCATTATTGTTGCTACAGTTTAACTTTCAGTTCAAGAAAAAATAATTTAGAATGCAACAAATATTTTATGGGTTTGGACTGCATCCTCTGTCTTCTCCCCGGAAACAACATTGCTGGAAACTCTCAAGACATATTTATTCAGGGCCCAAACATCTTTTTAATGCAGAATAGGGGTCCTCTTTGTGTTGTGTTCACAACTCACTGCCACTACACCTAATAAAGCAAAGGCTTTCCAAAACACTTAATAGATATTGCCAGCTTTGGAGAAGAAGGAAGGACACGGCTGAGATGGTACATAATACTTCATTATATATACTTCACCTGTGTGAAATTCTTTTTTTTTTCCCAAAACAGCTTGAGCATATCTTAAACAATCTCTTGAATTCAGTTTCTGTTTGTCCTCAAACAACTTTGTCCTGGGGCAAGTGTGTTTTAGCTGCCTGCCTATGGCTGAAAGATGAGATCAGCTGATAGGTTTTTAATATATATAAGTAATATTAGCTCAGTCAATGGTCTGAGTACATTGCCATGGGCAAACTGACTCCCTAGAAACAACTTGGAGTAGTCTGGTCTATTTGTGTCCATGCTGAGCTCCATTTGCAAGCAAAGGACATGCCTGTTCACACATAAATGTACAGAAAACACAGGCAGACTACTTCATATTTAAGAAATTATTTTTGAAGAGACGGGCAAGAGAAATACATAATATAGTTCAGGTGCTCTGATTAACTCATCTCAGCTTTGTGCCTTTATGCTGTTCCTGGCCCTAGTGAAATAAATCAGATTTCAGCATGACTCAAGTGAAAATACAGGTTTTAGAGATTAGGCATTCAAAGTATTTCAACTCTCTATATAATAAATTTATTGTTGCTATAGTCCAGGGGCTACTTACCGGGGATAAAAAGATTTATAGCTACTGTGATTTAAAATCCATCCACAAAGGGATCATTTCTCTGATTGAAAGGCATCAGAACTGCAGTTGTTATGTTTCAAGTCTAAATTTCTCTGAATCATCAAGATGAATATATTCAGCCCTCTCATATCCACATCCAGTTGAAACTACTACTCTCTGCAAAAATCACTCATCTTATTTGACATTATAATGAGGTTCATGTCCTCTTCACATCATCTCACTGGCTATCTACAGACTGCATTAAAATAAAATTAACTGTTCTCACAGAGCCTCAAACTGCCTTTGCTTCTGTCTGGATCCATTTCTGAAGACCACCTGTTGTTCTTTTATGTAATGCTTGTCCTCTTACATTTTTTTTAGAAAATTCCTCAAATGTGAAACATTTTCCCAACCTTTGGTGACACATAATCTGACCTTTCTCCTTCGGGGCCTCTTTCCACAGAAGTCCATAGAAATTTGTCTGTATGTATTTTTAAAGATTTTTACTCAGAATTTAGGAGAGCTGTGTAGTTTCTCAGGATATTCATGCTGTTCTGTCAAGTAAATCCTAATCAGGACTGATTGTTGCTTTTAATCCTGCCTTCAGTTATTCCTTATGTTTCCACTTCCTCTTGATGGTCATAAATACAGCCTATGACCCTTTCAGTGTAGTGATTCCCTGTTAATTTGGTTTTATAAAAGCCCCCACATGTCCAACAGGCTAACTAGCAACCACAGCTTTCTGCTGTGCATTAAGGTCTCCAGGGACTGCAGTGAAATCATTAGCATTAGAATTGAAGCAGAATTGAAGCCAAAATTATACACTCCTACTAGAGGCAAATTCCCTCCCTCCAGTTATTATACAGCTTTCTCTCAAACAAAAATGTATCTTAAATGCAGCCCTATTAGGATTATATATTTAAGGAAGTAGGTTTATGAGATAAACAAAAAGCAGAAGCCAACAACATGTATCTTAATAAGAGCTATTAGGTGATCTCAAACATAAACCAGGGGATGGTCAACTACTGAAATGTGTCCTTTGCTTTTCCAAATTAGGTAGATAGCAAACTAATTGTTGATCAATTTGCTTTTTAGATTACAGGAGTATTTCATAATAATTTCTATGATTTAAAGTATCCCTTTTGAACTCACCTTGCATCAGGATGATCAACATTATTCAGGTTCCTATATCCAAACTGATTTAGTACTTTAACCACAAGCATTGGAGCCAAAGATTGGGCAGGCTTGGTAAATAAAGCATTGGTACCAAAAACCATAGAGGAAAGTGGTGATCTAAAATATTTAGGGGAAAAAACAAATTAATGCATGACAAAAACTTACTAGAGTATTAAGTACAATAGTGATTTAAAAAATCCTGATAATATGCAAAGGCTAAATATCATGATCTTTAGCTTTGTCTAGTTCACACATTATAGCAAACAGATCTGCTATCAGAATGAAATTTAAATTTATTTGGAAATGAAAGGTAACGAACCTCTGGGGTGTGTATGTTTATATATATATCGTATATATATAACTTAGCCCTGATTATGGAATGACTTGCACTCAGGTTCAACTTTGTGCACTTTGAGTAATTACTGGAGTTAGATTAGAGTGAACAGTGCATGGAGAATTAATTATAGCTTCAGGTTTTCTATGCATGAGGCCAGAGAAGGAGGCAATTTTTTTCCCCATGGAAGCAACAGCTCTCCCTTTTGAGAAGCCAGTTCTTCAACAGAGTGACCAGGGCTGAACATGCATAAACATTGATGGAACCAACAGGAAGTTCTGTGCACTTTGATAAAAATCTGAAACATCCATGAGTTGCAATATACTATGCCACAGCAGGTTTTAGCACTTTTATTTCAGAGAGATAATGGCAACCCACAAGAATCAGAAGGACTTGGCTTAAATTACAGTATAATAAAAACTAGAAGTTACATAGTAATCTGTTTAAATTACTCTGCTGAAGTAACTGCAGGAAACTTTCCTCAAGTTCTTATCTTTACTTATGTTAAGTTGCTCTTACAAAAAGTACTTCTGTATCAAGGATCCCAGATCGTTGACTGCCTTTACTTTGACACAGTTTAACCTATGGAAGAGTAACAAGGCAAACACTGCACATTTAAAGCAAACCAGGAAGGACGGACATACCTGCGCTTGTGCTTTACTAAATCTGCATCAACAATATCTGCCAAAGGCAAATTGAACAAACTAAAGGAGGCTTGTACAATTACCCTAGGGAAAAACAAAGTATTTAAGATGTTCACAGTCCTCATATTCACTTCCATAATAAAACTGTAACTGACATTGTGACACCCCCCCCCCCAACGCTGACATTTCCCCAAACACACACAGCTGAGATGTTCTTTAAAACATGGTGATTTATCTGTTTAAGCAGGAGTTGTGAAAGCATTACTAGATCTGTTCTTGGCTGAGAATTAGAAATCAATATGCAAACCTAAAAGGTGGGGTTTTTTTTTTGCTTTTTTTCCTGGACATTGGTGAAAAAGGTCATGAATACTTTGACGGTAAATGACATTATCAGTAAATGTCATTTAAAATGACCAAGAGAAAAGAAACACTTTAGAAAAAGGGGAAACTGAAAATTTGCTCTTCAAATCTCAAAAAGACATGAGCATTGCTGGAAAGACCACATGGAAGACAAACTTCAAGATGGGAGAATTAGAATACTAAGAATATTTTACATGCATTCATATATATGTATTTACAGTGTATATAGAGATATATCTATACACACACATATATATATGCATTTAAACACACACACACACAAAGCTGATTCTTAACATATTGTTAAATTAAAATATCAACTCAAATATTACAATATCCATGTCTTATTAAAGTTTGGGTGTACTAACAAGAGGCTTTGGACAATCAGCACTTGAAACACAAAGTCTTTCGGTACCTTAGAATTTTTTCCTGGGGAAATCAAAACACATCTTCATCATTTAAAATATGCAGATAATGAAATTCAATTTATTGTTCACACAATTCAGTGTTACAGTAGCTTGAGACTGAAAATAAGAATGAAAACAAGGGGGAAAAGAAAAGATGAAGTAAAGGAGGGCGGGAAAGAATGTGTAGAAAGACAACAATGAAATAGAAAATGAAGAATTAAACTGCTGTAACATTATTCTGATACAAACAGCTCTTTATTTTTAAATGAGGTTTTCCCTGTATCCTTATATACTTTTTTTAAAGCAGAAATTAAAAGCTGAAGCAGAATAAAATAAAAGCTGAGAAAAGTTGTAACTAGAGTTTCAACTTTTCTGACAAGTCAAACAGAATGAAAACCATAAAAGCCATGGCAGAATCCTCACGGTACTAAAAGCAAGTGTCCACTGTGTTAGAAGTTTTAAGCTGTGTCTATGAAGAGGGGAGTGTATTTACTTACATGTTTGTTGTGAGATAAAATGCCAACAGGTAATAGTGTTCTTGCCCTAGAAAAAACATGACAGCAGCAGCTACTCCTTCATAGTAAAAGGAAAACAAGATGACTCTGTAATAACCAAACTTCTTCAATGAAGCATGACTGAGAAGAACAAGGCACTGAAAAGATAATATATACAAATAAAGGATGACAAGTATAGTACAGTGTCTCAGCATCAGGAGAGCTATAAAACACAGACCAGACACAGATTATTACAACCCATTAAAAAAACAAAACCCAGCCAACAACCCTGTCTAGGAAATTCAATCCAAATAAAAAAATAGAAATTGAACAGAGACCTATCTACTGGCTCATTCTTTGCTACCCCTACCAGGTACAAACAGTCTCTTTCCACTCAAAAACCAGCTGAGAACTGCTATATCCTGAGGAAAATACTGTTTCCCACATTGGCTAACTATTATTAAATGCTCATGATTTTTATTTTTGATATCCCTTAAACTACTAACTTTGCAGTATGTTAATTGTAAACCAAGCATCTCACCATCTGAATTTTAACTGTTGATAAGAAATACTTTCAGGAATTGTTTTTTCATTAATATTACTATTTTCACTGACATTTATAGAAAGTAAGCATGACTCTTTAACTAAAAAAAAATCAAAAACAGCAAGCTCACCAAGATAGCTTTATCTAAGTAAGTTAGAGATTTTACAAACAGCAGAGAAAGGTAGATGCTAGAGGACAATGTGTATGGCTGAATTTTAATTTTGCCACTGTTAGCAAGCAGTAGATTCTGAGAATCTAGTGGCAGGCAAAGTCATGAAAATCGTATTAAGTGCTGAATACAATATGAACAAAATGTAAATTTTTCTATATTGTTCCTCGCTTTCCACTTTAAATAGGACATTTTGTGATGAATTATGTTCTTTTTATTATTATTATTTATCTGTGGCATGATCTTCATGTACGTGGTCCTCATCGCTGTCACAAAAATACAAACTCTGTAATAGAGATACACATTTTCTCCTTTCTTTTGTGTTACAGAGATGGACTCTCTAATATTCAGAAGAAGCACAGGAAAGAATTCTCCTTGTACATTTGTTCCCACGTTGAAATGCTTTAACATAACAAATCAAACCAGGATGCTACGGTCAGACAAAGACGACCGTGGCAAATGCTATTGTAAAACAGCTCAAGATTTCTACTTGAACCCGTGATCAGGGAGGTAAAACAAATCTGGGAAGTTGATACAAGAGAAAAATCTCATTCTAAGAAACTTAAACATACTCTTCCCTCTGGCTGTTTTCAGGGATTTTGGAGAAAAGTATCTCCACAAGAAATAGTGAGGGATCACGAAATGCCTGCTATTGTAAACACCATGATCCTGGCTCTCTGTAATTGCCAAATAACCCTGTCTCAGGAAGTACTTATGACTTAGAAAATTCCTTATTCCTTGCATGTTTCTAAGACTGTGTATTTCAGAGGCAAATACTAACTTAATGATGCAAATTCAGATTTGTTTGCCTATGTTACAGCAACATTTTCCTTGTAGGCAGGTTGTATTCTTCACACCCACTATTAAAAGGGACCTAAAGCAGAAGCTGAATTCTAGTTTAGTAGAGGCCACTGAAGCAGAGTTCATAAAAAGGAGCTTTATTTTACAAGGGTTGACTGTTTTTCTAGTAAGTGAAGTTCAGGACATTGCCATCAGAGAATTCCCTTATTATATCTTGAGCTCAAAGGAACAAAACCTGAGAAAAATAAGGTCACAGCAAACTCTCTATGGTTCAGTGACCTTCTAGACAAAGAGCCTCTGGGGAGCAGGGAGACACATTTTCTGAAAGATTAGTTGTTTCACATTGTCACACTGATTTTATCAACAAAAGTGATTGCTATATAGTAAGTGTAACATTATTTAAGATTTCCTGTTTTCTGTAGTTTCTGATTTATTTCCCAAGTTCATTATCTAATTGAGTTATAGGGGAAAAAAACCCAAACTATTAAACCTGTGATAAGGATAAAAGCTGAAATTACAGGAGTTATGGAACAGAGAAGGTATGTTCAGGGTTTGTATGTTATATATACAAAAGCCAAAATGGTAACTGAAACTGAGCTGTGAATTCCAGTTATACTTTCATTTATCTTCTTATACATATTACATACCAAACCCCATTACAATTTAATGAATGTAACAGCCTGATTTTGAGAAATTCTGAAAACCATCAGCACCTATGATGAACCTCAGGATACTCAGATGTTGAGTATCATGGCTTTCAACATCCAGCAAGTAAACACAGTGAAAGTTTTAAAAGATCCAGAGAAAGGAGTTAGGAGGGAATGAACAGAAGAATTTTTTATTCACTGCAGACAAGTATGTTTACATTCTGTGGGATGTATTTTTGCTGCTTTTCTTGTCCTCATACATTACTCTTTCAGGGTCTCTTTCTCTTTTCCAGTTCATTACTCCTCCCCCCAGCCCTGTCTGGGCTCTTTAAAGTATGTCTCTCTCTACCTCATAAATGTAGCTGACCAAGAGAGCAAACAACAAAATAAATGGGAATGTAGATTCTCCAAAAGCAGCTATTTGGAGTTTTGTTTGGTTTCCATGACTGAGATACCACATATTTTCAACAAGGCTTTTAATACCTAATAATTTTTCTGGTATTTTGTGCAGTTTATCTCAGAAACTTCCTGAAGAAGAGATTAGTCTTTCATCTGTAATACACACTATTACAAAACAAAACCAAAGAAGAAAGAATTCAGAATTCTGTAGATTTTGCTTTTAGAAATTTTATCTTGACTATGTTTTCCATTCCTTTATACTTAGGTATTATAAACCCTGTAGGATACAAAACATTCATTCCTTGCCTACTCACATCTCACATGTCTGTTCTAAACAGACATTCTACCAGCCTGCTTGTCTGTTCTCACTACCCCTTACACTTGGGTAGCCTGCACAGAGGGACTTTTTTCTTCTAGACCACTGCTGAGCCAGATTTGTTTTTCATTTTGGCCAATGGCTTCTGCCAGATACAGCATTATTTCAAGTGTTAAATGGATACTGTAAACTAGTAACACACCAGGTTTTCATACTTTAAAATAAAAAAGTGTAACTGCCTACCTGAGGACAAATAAAACCTGCTCCATACATGATACTTCTGACTGAGGAAGAAAGGACATCCGTAGGAATAAGATTATCTGCAAAGATTATCATGAAATTGTTGTAGAAGGCCAGGTGGAAGACTTGGAAGAAGTTCATTGTGACAAAAAATAAAAAGTTCTTCTCCGTCATAATCTGTTTGGTCAATGAAACCACTGAGGCCAAGGAGAAAGCTCCCTCACTGTTTTCCAGGTTAGCACTCTCCACGTGAATTTCTCTCTGCTCATACTGGCTGGTACTGTATTTACCTGTGCAACACATACAAGCTGTTGCTAGTGCTGCGATCAAAACAGTGAAAGCCTGGAAATAGGCAAAGTTTTCCATGTTATCTGATATGAGCCCACAAAAGAGGATGCTTGTGGCTCCAATTAGTGTTGCTACTTGGTTGTACTTGATGAGCTGGAGCCTGCTCTCGTGCCTGGTGGAGGTCTCGGCAAAGAGCGCACACTGCGCCAGGAGCACGAACGTGAGCAAACCGTCAAAGGCACACAAGGCAACGACGAGGTGGAAACCACACAGCCAGTCCCCGTCCTCGTACTGCTTCCAGGGAAACCAGGGCAGCAGGAAGGCCAGCCCGTACAAAGGAGCTCCGTACAGAATCGAGAACTGGCGTCTGGCGCAGCACCGGAGTTTGGAGTTGTCTTGGATATACCCAAAGAGAGGATCGTTGATGGCGTTCCAGATCATAAACACGGCCTGCCACAAACAGGGAACACACGAGGGAATGGAGCCTTAGTGTCATTTTTCTACAGAGGTTACAAAACCACAGAAGTAATACACATGTTTATTTAAAATAAATCTCTATTCAAAGAATAAATAAAGATGAAAGCTCTTCTGGCCAAAACAGACTAGATCAAATTCTTAAGGATATTTACAGCTTTATAGAAGTCATGAAAAAATAGACTAAGTAGGCAGGTGGTGCCCAACTATATGTGAAATAAACTCCTTTTCTCCAAGACTTCACTCTTTCAAAACCTTATATATCTGGGCTTTCATCCTGCAAAGCCCAGATATTACTCTCACAGCGAGTTAATTCAAAACATGAGCTGGCCCATTACTTTCAGGAGACCATTTACGACAAGAGTTACTCACGTGGATAATGACTCCCAGAATAAATGCAGTGTTTAAGTACTTAAACAGTCCATAGGAAAGCACTAATGTCAAACTTATCTATGGAGCTGAGATGCAAGATCAGTCTAGAAAATTACTACAAGCTATCAAAGTTAAAAATCTTTTCAGCAATTAAAGTCTGGAGATTTTTACTCTATAGCCTCTTAACGATGTGCTTTATGTGTACTTTCAGTTGCTTATGGATTAACTAAATTAAAAGTTAATTTACTGTTAACTATTTACAACGCATCCAAAATTAATTTGTCAGCAAAAAAATCACTTTGTTGTAATAGCACACATGCACAGCACAATATGGTAACCAAAGTATTCCGTTGTACAATACCTGTGCTTGATTAAAGGCTCCTTCTGAAATTTTGTATCGGTTTAGGAAAAGCTTAACGTAGTAGAAATTAAAGATACTGTTCATCATTCCAGCCCCTAACGTAGTCATGGAATATGCCAGAGCATTAGGATGAATCCCCCAAACAAACTTCATCTTCCAAGAGTACAGTTCTTTTCCTCCTCAAATTACAAAAGAGAATTACAACAGTTAGTAGAATAATTTTCCAAATTAAAATATCATGGGGGATTTGCTTGTTTCAGAGGTGTGGAAGTGGAGGAAATTTCTTCCTTCCTTTTCTTTTAAATGAGAAACACATTTTACTGAGCTGTAAGACACTGAGCCTAAAACCGAACAGATGAAAAATAATAAGTCAGTGCTTAAAAATCAATGGAACAAATGGACAAGAATTTAAAAGACTCCCTTCCTAACTGGTGCACAGACTCCATTTAAAACCTGCTGTTGTAAACACTCATGTTGGTGTAAAGGTCAAAGCAATTGCATACATTTTAGATCTTTCTTGCTAGCTGTGTATTCTTTAAATTATGGACTGTGTAGGAATGAAGTGACTCATATCCTTATGCTGCAGCATGCATATGGGTGAATATTCAGAGGAATATTTCTTTCAAAGCAAATACCAAGTTTTGCCCTTCTGTGTTGAAATGTTAATTGTTAACAAGCCATGGAAGCAATACTTTCACCTAATAAACCATAGAACAATCAAAACACCTATTAATTAACATTTTCATTGTATAGAATACTGCATGTAAATAAAACCTAGCAAGTAACAGGTACAGCATTTTAAGTATGTCCAAATAACAAGAGATTCAGCCCAAGAATACAGATTTCTTTGATCTATCAATCAGATATTCAGCCAACAAATTTTTAAGATGCTGACTTTTTCCATCTATCCAGCCATTAACTTAAGCATGTTTGGTATAAACTGTGCCATTAAAGACCCAGGTCCAGGGAACCTCTACCTAATAAATCTGAGTAATGACTACCTGATGTAGACCTTGACCATATTTGATGCTATAAGCCCAATACAAAAATACTCCCAAGTATGTGGATTTAGCTGAGGTTTTATTCATCTTCACATCTGTTGAAGGAGCCTGTCTGTCACTGATTTCAAGTCCAGATTTCAGCCTTACTGTGGACATGAACTCAGAGCCTTACTACCTGCTTTTTGTCAATAATTCACACTTTGCCCCCTGCATATTAACAATTTTATCCTAAATGCAATTTTCACATATCCATCAGAACACCTAGTTTGAATATCTGCTTGATCAGCAGCTCACTGAACTCCTCATAAAAATAACCATGGAAGAAACAGGAAATGAAAACCAAGGCTATTTCCAGCCTTCCTGTGGTTTACAAGACAGGCTGTTGTGCACAGAGGTGGGAACTTCCCAATCATCAGGCAAGGGCCAGGCAAAAGCCACAAATCCAGCAAGAACTGGAGAAGATGGAACAGTTTTCCCACTCCCTCAACACAGAGAATGAACCCTTGAAGAGCAAATAAAGTGTGGATGCAGTTTTGCATATATATGTAAGATGCTCTGATATGAAACATGATGCAAAGAGTAGATAACTTCACAGATAAGAAAAAATCAAGGTAGCAAACAACTTAAACCTAGGCTACTTTTATTAAAGCCAACTTATTTCTAAGAATTTGACTGTTTTTTTAAATACTTGAGGATGATTGTGATGTATATCTTCAAGTTTATTTTTTCACATTCCTACAGCTGTAGAGACAATTTCACTTTCAGGGAACGGAATTTTACATTTTTATAGCAAGTCTGGTTTCATAATTTTTTCCTGAGAAACTTTAAATGAAGAATAAGGTTATTGAAAAGGTGCCCAATTGAAATGCTCATTTTTAAAAAAAATGAGATATTAATATGAAAATCACTACAGTGTGTTGACACATGTCATATTTCTTTTTTCAAGCCTCCACAAATACACTTAATGAAGTGATTTATACAGTAGATATTGGGACTTTTGGAAAGGTAGACATTTATTCTCTATTTCTACCTGGAGCCTCCTGCACAGGTCTTCCAATGGAGAATTAGGAGACTCCCCTTTCCTTCAAATTCCTTGAGCACCAAAGAATTAATGTGCTTCACACTAACATTACCAGCTAACAGCTATTGCTCAAATCACATTTGACTCAATTCCTTCCTATGCACAAATAAAGGTCCCCTCAGCTTCAGAAAAACTGAAAGAAATTTGAAATTTCTTCAACAAAAACCTTCTAACAATGCACAAACAGGCCTCTAATGTCATGACTAATTATAATATGCAGGATCTGACACAACTCCACACTAATTGGTACATCTGGCCCTGCCCCCCGTTTATGAAATAGGTTCAATTAGAAGTTGAGGTCCCACACTTCCTTTCCCAGATGTTCTCTTTAATAGTACTACCATGAAATCATGCATGAGTATCCCCTCCCTCTTCTTAATAGTCAGCCTTTATATTGAGCAGGTTAAAGCACAGGTGTTGACATTTTGTGACTCACAGAAGGCAAATCGGTTTCAGAAATTTCTGGTGGTTGCAACTGCGTTAATACACAGGAGCCAAAAGGACGGGCTGTTTGAGAGACGCAGCGTGACATTACCTGCGCTTCTCCCAGCGATGGATGACAACTGCTAAAAGAAACTAGAGCACGAGTCTAAAGGAGAAAAGTGGATTCCAAGAGATAATAACAAATGTTGACTGAGGCGCACTAGACATCCTGCTCTGTCCTGGGTCCCAAACCGCTGTGCAATGCTCACAGTCCTGACGGACTGGCTGGACACAATTATCTTCCTCATCTTTCTGACGTGACTTGCACCACATTAAGGGAGACCTAAGAACAAACGCTTTCCCGGTCCCGAGGGTAACACCGAGGGGCGATGCTGCCGGAGGTGCCCTCAGAGAGCCCCTGGCACGGCAGGGCTGTGGCACCGCCCGAGTGCCCGCTCCGCCGGGCGCTGCGCTCCTGCCGGGCACGGGGAGCTCGCAGGGCTGGGCGTTTGGAGCTGCTCCTCTGTCAAAACTCAGCGAGCCAGGCTCGTTTCAGCTCAGCAGGTCCCCGGACAGAGAACAGGGCTCGCTCATCCTCGTGAGGGAAAGAGGTGAGAGCGGTCGGCGACCGCCCCGAGCGAGGCGCGGGGATGGAGCCGGCGCTGTTCGGACTGACCCTGCCCCACGCTCTGCCCTGCCCTGCTGCACTCCGGGCTCAGCGCGGTGGCTGCCCGCACCCGGGCGCCCCACCGGGCCCCTCCTCACAGCCTCTCCCCTCAGCGCTCCCAACGCGGGGCGACCACGAGCCCCGGCTTCCCCTCCGCCGAGTCGCGGTGCCGCACCGCGGGCCGTGCCGGCCCCGCTCCGCGGCGAAGCCGGCAGACACTCTTCAGCAGCCGCTCCCCACCCTCGACCGCTCCCAGCGCCGCCGACCACCACTCCCTGCACGGGCACCGACCCACCTCCCGTGGCGGGGGCTGCGCACCGCGCGGCGGGGCGGGACCTTATCGCCCCGGCCTAGCCCCCTCTCCCCTCTCATTGGTGGCTCGCTGCGAGCTCGCTTTGTGATTGGTGCAGGCTCCTGTCGATCTGCTCGGCGGACGGCTCCCCATTGGCCGCCCGCCGGGGAGGCGAGGGTGCCGCGTTTGAATCGCGGGAGGCGGGGGGCGGGCGGTGGCTGCTGCCACGTTGCCGCCGGCGCAGCCCGGCCAGAAGGGGGAGAGGTTCGGCAAAGTCCGGAACCGCTCGGCAATGGCCGGAGGCGGCTGCTGAGGCGGGGAGAGGCTGCCGGGCTCGCCCTGCCCCGCTCGGCGCGAGGGGGATCGTCGGGTGGGCGCCGCCGCCGCCGCCGCGCCCGCCTGTGAGGGGAAGGGGCGCGATGCTGGCCGACAGCCTGGTGGAGGAGTTCGAGATCCGCGAGGATGAGCCGTGGTACGATCAGCAGGACCTGCAGCAAGGTGAGCCGGGACGGGGGAGAGCGGGGAGCGTGTGAGACAGGGGGTGCGGAGAGCCGCGTGTGTGAGAGAGGGGGCCGTGGGGATCCGCCTCGGGGGTGTGTGAGGGAAGGGGCTACAGCGAGCCGGGTTTGTGAGGGAAGGGGCGCGGAGAGCCGCGTGTGCGAGGGAAGGGGCTGCGGCGGGGAGGGCGTGTGAGGGAAGGAGCCGCGGGGGGCGGCGGGGAGGCACCGGCACAGCGGCGGAGCGGGCGCGGAGGGGCGGCGGGAAGGGCGCTCGGGGTCGCGGGGCGGCGGCGGGAAGGGCGGGTCGTGCCGGGCGCGGGGGGTCCCCGCACGGCCGCGCTTCCCTCCGCCGCGGGATCGCTGTCACCGGGAGCGGCTGCGGCCGTCTTTGTTTGAGAGAAGGAGCCGCCGCAGCCGAGCGGGATCGTGCCGGGTCCCTCTCCTCCCGCCGGCAGGGAAGCGGCTCTCCGAAAAGTTGCACCTTGAACAGGAGGCGAAGCGGCTGCTGTTCGGGGCGGACGCTGGGAGCACCAGGGTGGGATGCGCTATTGCGCCCTGTTGAGCTCTTTGTAAGGGCTTCCAGTTCGATCAAGGTGTAGTTGTAGCAGTGCTCGATTAGTTGCAAGTCCCTTATTAAAATCTTTTTAGGTTTTCTTATTAAAATACACAAATAACTCCACTACGCCTCAGAATTCTACATTTCTAGCTCCTGTATGTCATTCCATCGATAGGTCTTAAAACATTATATGCAAGGGGTAAATCCTGTTCTCATTTCACAGATGAGGAAAGAGCCACAGGAATACAAGTATAATTGCATTAAAAATCTTCAACAGGCATGATATGGAAAGAATGTGCAATTTCCTTAAGAGCTTAGTGGCATCTATGACTGGTATTTACTTGGTTCTACTTTTTGTTCTTAATCCCGAGTTTGTTTTAAAGGTCATCTCGAAGCTGTGAAGTGGCTTCCTGCACACCCGTGCCAGTCTTATGCTTTTTGCTTTTAGATTGAAATACATTAATTCTTGGGATTGGTGGGTGCTGCTGTCCTGTAAACCATAAGGAAAGCTAAGCTGTATTCACACTGAGATCAGGCATCTGACAGCAGAAACTTTTTTTTGAGACAGGAACAGGTCTCTCTAATTGTCTGCTGTATAAAATATCTAACTGTTTGAAAGCTGTATTTAGATACTCTTTGCCCAAAATAGATCTTTTCCTGGCTCTAGGATACAAACAAATCAGTTTAAGTAAGATCCTGAAACCATAGTTGGCTGTCAAAGGGAAGAGAGTTGAAAATTTGAAGCAATGTTTTTACTATGTCAGTGTTTATGGGATAGAAGACCTACAAAGCGACTTCACAATGTATAACAACTGACTTCTTGCCTTGTTTCTTTACTTTCATCTTTTAATTAAAAAGAGTGAAATAATCACCAGTTGACTCTCTATGAGCTTTTAAGAAACAGTATTCCATTCTAGAGGTTAGTGCGCTCTCAACATGCCAACAACCTTTTTCTGGGGATTCTCTCTTTAAGCCTAAATGGAAGTGACTAATAGCCTTGCCAAAAGGGAAAGGAGGAAAATAAACAGATGGGCAAGTTGAAATGCAAAGAAGAAACTCCTTACAGGAATGCTGTACTTTATTTCTGGAGTCTGAAAGATGAACTTCCTCATCCTAAGCCTGAGCTGTGCTGGTGTACGTAAACAGGGGAGTAAGATTGCTTATCAGGGCTCGTGAAACTCCTCACAACCCAAACAATCAGTGCATGTTTAAAAACTGAGCAGTAGGTTTATGAGAAAACGAGGTTGTAAAACATTAGAAAGCACACAGAAACAAACTTGTAGTCCTTATCAGCCAGCCTTTGAAACTTGAAATTAGGGTAGGGTTTTGGAAAACCTTGACAGTCTGTATGTACTAAAGCTTTTGCCTTGACAAGGGAGGATGGGATTTTCTGGCATGCTGTTCATGAAAACAGAATGCTCATGGAATTCTTGTAAGGATGGGAACAGCCATCCTTCTGCAACGTCCATGTTTTGCTGCAGTATGCTGACCTTTGAAAAAGAATTCTTTTCTATGGCTGCTCTTTTTACATCTTGCTGTTACTCACTTCTAAAGAACAGAGAGTATTCTGAATACAGAATAGGAGATACGAAACTAAATAAAAAAAAGGGTTTATTTTACAGTTAAGTAAACTTCAGCTAGGCTTACTTATATATCTTGCACTACATTAATGCCTTTTGCTCTTTAAAAGAACAGGCTTAGTTATAGATTGAAAATTCTCTGAATAATTTTGTTAGGTGGGCTGTGAAAAAGTAGAAGAGAAGGATTTTGGTGCTGCTTTTATCTCTTTTTCACTTATAGTAATGCTGTCAGAAGAGAATGTGAAGTGCTGGTAAGTGAAGGCTGTTCAACATCACAGAAGACGTATCCTTGAAGTCTTGTTTTGTTTCAGAGCCTTCCGATGGAGCTGTTAAACTCCAGCACAACTAATCAGATTTCCTAAAACGAAGATCTTAAGATCTGCACACAGGCAGTTTGCATTATTAAAAACCTCTCTGCTCCCATCTTTGTGGTGAAAAGGAAAAATGCATGTCTGTGTCAGAACTTAGCTGTTGCTTTACATAAATTTACAACAGAAAATGCAGTGTGCTTCCAGTGTTCTACACTAACTCTCTCAAGAGAAATGTAAATGAACCGTTTTCCTTCTGTATCTGGAGAACACGTGTATTGCACCTCTCACTCATAAAATTTGCTCTTTATAGGGCTTAGAAATACTTGACAATGTAGAAAAATGGACACAAAGCAAATTCTTCATTTTAGAAGAGGTGAAATTATTTAAGTTCTTGATTTCTCTGGAGTTCAGGTTTTATTGCGTGTTCCTGAGCACTTCCACTTGTATTCTCCCCCTCAGAAACAAATTGCCCTAATTATAAAATAGCATGTTTCTCCCATTGTAACCCACTTGTGCTTCTGCCAGTCTAATAAACAGAATGAGTGTGTAAGTATGACATGAATTCTGTTATCCAAACTGTATTCCAAGGACCGTGTGGTATGTGCTACTTGATTTAGTAGGTGATGGGGCATTTAAGAATGAAATTGTAAAATCTTATATGTACTTAAACATCAAAACAAACTTTCACTTTAGGAAGGGAAATGACAGCAAGTAATTCCATTATGCATTATGTCTTTAACATAATCCTAAATCCTCTCTAAAGCTCTTATTCTACTCTATTAAAATAAAAGAATGGACTATTTAGTCTTTGCCTTAAATGATGCCAGTATTGCTGACTAGTTGTAAAGATTGTAGCTCCTAGTAAAGATCTGTGTAGTATGAGAACTTGGGAATTGGGATTCCATTTTCTATAGGATGATGGATTTGTGGGATTTGAAAACCACAGTATTCTGTAATGTGACGGAACAAACAGCTTGGTTTCTGACTGGGAGTTACTCTGTCCATGGGTAAACAATATGCAATCTGTTTACAAAACAGGAAAAATGTAAGTAGGACATCTTAAGATTTCGTTACCCAAGTACTTTAAACCCCACTCTAGCATAGGCTGTGTTTCTTAAGGAGTGGTGCTGTGTGAGGATAACCTCTTAAATATAGCTCAGCGTGCCATGGGGCTCCTAGTTGGACATCTTCTGAAACACTGAAGAACTCACGTGCAGTGTGATTTCTTTGAAATATTTTTGTGACATTTATTCTAAGAATCTGACCTTAAGGTAGGAAACAAGGCACTGGAGTTGTAAGAGAGTGTAAAAGAGTAGCACAGCTGTTGTTTTGCCAGAGTTGGACATCTGCAACTTTATAGACAAATGTTTGTACTCACTTGTCCTTGTAAGTCTGAATTTGGTCTTTGGCTTATGTGTGGAGATGGAGTAATCATTCTGGCCAGGCTGTCAAACTGAAGGTTAGCACAAAACAATCCTGGAACAGGGCTGTATCTGTTACAATGCCAGGCTGATAAGATAATTAGGAAGGGGCAGGAAAGACATAAGATAACATGTTAAAACAAGGGCATAGCAATCAAATGAAAATGGAATGCATTTTCTTCTCTAGCTATAACTACTGATGATAAAATACGTCTCTTTGTTTATTAATTTAAGTCTTCTTGAAGTGAATCAAAGTTTCTCTTGACTTTTCTCCTGTCTATTTCCCATTAATGATGCAAGTTCTATGTGAAAACTAACTAGGTTGTATTGTGTGCATGCAGGGCACGGTCCAGGTGAGGGGAAGGAGGTGGAAAATTGGAGAGTTTTAGAAATCTGTTGGATTCTTAACATGTAATACCCTGCACAGAGTAATTACAATTTTAGCAATAACACCAAGATCTATTACTTTGTCACATTATGTTAGCTTTTAAATTACACGTGTTTTTAAACATAATAATGGAGAATATCTTGCACTACTGTTGCTGTTGAACAAATATCAAGCTTCCCTCTAGAACAGAACTGAGTGTTCAGGTGACTTATTTCTTAATTTGCAACAACTACAGTCACTGCACCCTGGAGGTGATTGAAGATGACTGAAGTGAAATTGAGATTAAGTGCCTGAGAACAAATGACATTTAAAATTATGTTTTGGAGCACATGAAACAATTCTTGTCACCTGGGTTCATGAGCTTGAAAGGCAGAATAGCCGCGTGTCTTCATCAGTTTTATGTCTTTTGATGTTATTCTTTCACCATAAAAAGCATCTGAAACTTTCATTTAGCAGTCTGAACCCGTGTGACCTGAGCTCCTCGGTGAAGGGGTAATGGGGAGGAACAGCAAAGCAGGTAGGAGTGCAGTCAGCTTTGGCCTGGGTGTAGCCCAGGGAACATTTACAGGGTCTTCTGAGTGCTGTAAATATGGTGAAGGAGCAAACAGCCACCTTGGGCAGAGCTGCTGGAGCAGCACTGGGCAGGCTGTGGGAGGTGAGGATGGCTGGATGTGTCTGCAGGACCTAAGGAGGAACTAAGGAAGCTTCATGAAATAAAAGTCTTCTGGGCTTCAGGACTGACTTAGACTTGCCTTATAGATGATATATGAACGTTCTACTTAAGTATAAGCTCACTTTCTTTTTGGGGGAGGAGTTATAACGGCAGTAAAAAAAGTACCTCAAGTATCTGATTAACATGCTTTAAAATTAGATTATATTATTGTTTCTGTCACTTACCTGCAAACATGATTCCTTTGTTTAGATCTTCACCTTGCTGCTGAGCTTGGGAAGACACTACTGGACCGTAACACTGAACTAGAGGAATCCTTACAGCAAATGTATGCAACAAATCAAGAGCAACTGCAGGAGATAGAGGTAAAATATTTAAGGGGTCCAAATGTTAAGGCATCTGGAGCTGCAACATAATAGTTAAAATCTGAATTTCTTGACATTTGATGGAAAATACTGAACAATCTTTCACCATTTCTGCTGCTTTGAGAATTTGAGGACCTGTATAGGTCGATCATACTTAACACTGTTTCTCTGATTACCAGAAGCTTTGTGCCATTAAATACCATGTTGGATTTGGCTTGTTTAATGAAAAATGACTGGTATTTTTCTTTTTTGTGCACAAAAGTTAGTTCAGTTATTTTTATTGCTAAACTTTGCTGATCTTGCCAGGTAAAATGACATTAAATTATATGATGATAAATACATTATTAATTTAAATTATTATATGAAAATCTTAATGGTTACTGCACTGAAATTTAAATGCTGATAACGCAGAAGAGAGATTGAAGTAAAATCTGGGGCTGTGTACTTCCACTAAACTGAGCTGTGGTAAAGGAAGCTAAATCCTATTTCAACGTAAAAAAACCCCTGTACTATGACAAAAAAAGCCAACAAACAAAAAACAAACCCCAGAAAATACCCCACTTAAATAATATCTAAGTATAGGACATAGTGGATATATTGTTCTGTATTTTCCAAGAAAAATAAAGCCCAAAAATGTATCCATTCTTTCAAAGCCGCTCATCTTTGTGTAACAGGGTGGAAAAACCTGGCCATCTTTGGCAATTTCTTTTTTTAATTTTTATATTGCCTGTATTCTTGCAGACCTGGCATTTGTCAGCCTAATGAGATTTCCTCAGCTATTAGAGGGCAATGCATGGTCTCTAATAATTAAATTATTAAATATTCAGTACTTTGCTGACTGACAACATATTGAAAATGTAGTCAGCATTTCATTTTGGTTCTGGTATGAATCACAGGGAACAGGCTGTGTCTGGTATACACCAGATTTTTACAAAAATCTGAGTTCCTTTGTGCAAGCAGCACTTCTGCAGTTACATATCATGTGTGAATTTTGTACAGCTGCAACTTCAGACTGAAAACCCTTACTATTGTAATGGTAACAGGCGACTTAAAGAATTCTAATCTTAATACTTACAGCTATATAGATGTCTTTGGAGTAGTCATCTTAACACAAATGCAGCATTTTTACTAAGTGATGAACAATTTAGAAGATATTTTTGTTTTGTATTTCAGACTTTGGCTCTTACCTCTGTTATGTGCTAAATGTCATCTTTGTTATCCTATTCATTCTGACACAATGGTTGGAATGGCTCATATTTATATTAGTGCCACATCGTTAAAAAATGTATTTACTTATGCAGAGACTGAACTCATTGCCTTGAATAGTTTTTATAAAAAGATCAATTCTTAAGATCTGGAGAGGACAAACACTTCCAAGGTGCTATACAAATACTGTACACAAGGTTCAACACCTGCATGTACAACCATGTTTAAGAAAGCGTTTAACACAGTTACAACACACCTTTTGAAATAACTTTGTGATAACTGACCTGGCTCAGGGAGTTGAGCTACTTAATAAGCAGCTACACTTTAGCACTGTCTTGAAATATAGAAAATATATAATTGCTAAGCTACATTGATTTGCAGAAATAGTCTAGTGCTATTAAGAATGTAATATCCTGTTGGTTTAAGCCAGTTTATTTGCTTAAGCTGTTCTGGTGGGTCAGTGTTTATTGACTACATAAGAGAGCCTCAGCACCAGGAAGTGTCACCAGTGTCCTTCCCGCAGTGATCTATAATTGGTGTGTTTGGGGTCAAGTACTTCTGTGGTCACACAACCTCAGACAGGACAGATTAATTTTTTCCCTCAATATCTTACTTTGCCAAGACTTGGTCAATACTACTTTTTGAAGGCTTTATCTGATACCTCTTTATTCTCTTTCCTTCTCTCCCCACAGCGAGGGTAGGAGATGTGTATTGGGTTGTCCTAGCAGCTCCCTCCAAGAGGGAGAGAGTGGGAGAACAGATTTTGGGGTGTTTCTGACATATAAATAGTGCCTGCTCCTTTATTTGCCCAGTTTACTGTGTCGAGTCAAAGAACCTGTAGACTGTATTCCTGTCTGCTGCAGTAACATGCAGTGCCACCACCACCTCTCTCAATCTTCTGTTTAAAAGTGTTAACAGCAACACAGACCTTTTCTTTCTCCAAAGAACTTTCCCTTGCCTCTGGATTTCTGGTAGAAAAGGGAGAATGAACCCCCTGTTCAAATACCCAGAGAGACCCTCCAGTTGAGGAACTGAATATATTGGCTTACTGGCACAAGGAATTGTTACAGGCATTCACTGAAAGAAACGGGAATAAAGTTGGCATGTGCAAGGTGTAGTACTTTGCTGGTAAAAGCAGTTCAGTCTGTTATTTTCATGCCTATATTTCTGTCTTGTGGGAATGCAGGAGACCCTAGTGCACAGGATACACGTGCAAATGGCATATCCTGTCTCTAGTGCTTGATTTTTCCCAACTTTCAAGTGCTTGTCTCTGTAACCTAAATGTGATCTTTCAGCTGCTCCTGTAGCTACTCTGAATTATTTTTACTAGGTTTTTCAGTGCAGTATATCCTTGTAAATCTTTGGGGTTTTTTTGCCATTAATTTAGGTCTTATGGGTAGCAAAGTCTAGAACTGGCTAAGAAATAATTCTGAAGTATGGCACTACCTTGTCTGCACTGAAAAAGAAGGGTCAAAGGCTGTGGTGTGCTTAAGATTACATCTCATATATTAAATGCTAACATATTAAGAATTTTACAGCTTTGGATCATTATGTCTGACCTCTGTGCTGACACGTGTGCCACTGATTAATCATTGTAGATGTAATAAATGCTGGATTGAAAGGGCAACTTCATTCCTGTCGGAATCCGTTCTTAGCACTCAGACTTTGGAAACACTGACACTGTCCTTTTATCATGTGGTAGAAAGCAAAAAGTCTCAACTACTGCTTTATTTTAGGTGCTCAATTGCAGGGGAGGTAGATTAAATGTGAACTTCTAAAGTATTTATTACTACACCATCTTTTGGTGGTCTGATTTATACCAGGCCAACGTGACACCAGCCCTGAAGATACTGGAGATGAAAGGTGGAGAAAGTGGTGCTTCACCTCTTCCATTCATCTAAAACTTGTGCAAAGGCCCGTTGTAATCAGTGGTAACATCTATTGGGGCACCAAAGCCTTGGCTTCTGTGCTCAGCCACGCTCCTATTGCTGAAGAAAGTCTGAGGATCTCCAGCTCCTTCCTTCAGCCATAACCAATAGGGAAAGTTAATCTGAAATGGGTCACATTGAGATTCTGCTGCTAATCTATGTTCTATTTTGGTGTAAATCCTCTGTCATGTGTGCACAGGCTACAAAAGGATCTAGCTAACAGCTATCATGTTGATCTTCTGGAAGTCTGTATGCAGCAATTACTAGTCCTAGATTAACTTATTATCTGTTCTTAAATTGCCTAAAATGTAAACCCACCAATCTTCTAATGAGGTAAAAGGTTAAGTAGAATATTAGAAGTTTTGAATATGTAAGAGGCCTGTGTAAAGAGAGGTAATTCTACCTAGGAGTTTGCTGGATGTTTCTTCCTGAGGTCTGCTTTTCAGTAAGTAGCATGTAGTAATACAGAATATATTGCAAGAAATAAATTCTACATAAGAGCAGAATATTTCAGATTTAGAGGGTTAGTTTTTTTGCTCAAGTCTGTTTCATGCAAATGCTCTTGTCCCGGGTGGGACAATATGAGGCACTTGTATTAAGAGCATTAGGTGATTGTTAACTGCTCTTAGACTGAGAATTCTAAGCTTTCCGACATTATTCAGGAAACTTAACAGTCTGTTGCTAACTGTAAAACCCAAGAGGATTAAATTGAGAATACTTCATGTGAAGCTTTATTTTTTCAGAAAGGCCAGGAGGCCTTTGTTTGGGGTTACAGTAACTGGAATAGTTCACTTTGAGTAATTAAAGATTGAATTCAATAATTTGATTATACCGCCTGACACACATTAACTCACATACTTAAGTGTGACCACAACCTAAATTCTCTTGTGCTGAACCTAATGCTGCTTCAGACTGGAAGAACTTAGGTTAGCTAAAAATAATTTTAATTATGGATGGTGCTACCCAATATTTCAGTTTTAATGTTAAGAGAGGTGCTGGGTCAACACTGGTAGAAAATCTCTGTTGGAGCCCACTGCAGCATTTAGGACAGAGTGACTAGTGGCTATTTTGAAGTCTATGGTGACTGCAATACAGACCAAGCCCACCCAGAAGGTGTGAGCACAGGTAAAGACAGTTGGCACAACAAACCCAGCTCCTCTGGATAAAGGCTGCTTCATCAGCCTGGGTTTAACCTCCCTGACAAAGGCAAGGTGGGTTACTGACAGTGCCTTTCCAACTTCCCAAAGCAACCACGGGAATTTAAATTTATGACACTTACTTGTTTCTCTGTGAACGTGAATGACAATGCAGAGCAGCAGCGGCAGCTCGTGCTCCCAGGGTGACCCAGTAACAGCAGTGCTGTCTTGCAGTACCTCACAAAGCAAGTGGAGCTCCTGCGCCAGATGAACGACCAGCACGCAAAGGTCTATGAACAGCTGGATGTGACAGCAAGAGAACTGGAGGACACCAATCAAAAGCTGGTTGCAGAGAGCAGAGCTTCACAACAAAAGATATTAAGGTAACAAACTTGACCCCTCCCCCCAGCTGGTAAAATCAATGGGAGCAGTCCAGGGGTATTTGTGTAGCTCCTGGGTGGCTGTCTCTGCCTAGTGGTGTTCCACAATACTGGTAAATTGAAAGGACGGTTTTACTTAAAAGTCTTTCCACCTTTTAGCTTGACAGAGACTATTGAAAATCTACAAACACACATAGATGACCTGCAGCGACAAGTAGAAGAACTGAAGAAGCCTGGACGAGGCCGGATGAGCCACGAGAGATCTGACCAGCCCAGATCAATGCACAGCTTCTCCTGTTTGAAGGAGCTGTATGACCTGCGCCAGTAAGACTTCCTACCTTACATAGTAAAGAACAATGATGTTATTTTAAGCAAGGCTTTAAAAACTAAGACACGAGCACAGGTATCAGACAGGCTGGCAGAAAAATTAGCTGATGTTCACAAGTAGCAAAGTATCTGCCCTGTGTGGTGTTGCCACCGTGTCTGATGTACTTCTAGACCACAGTAGTATTTGTGCTCCACTTTCTGTCTTGATGGGTTCTCTCCCAGAGTCTCCAGCCATATTAAATGGTAGCTTAGAAAGCTTACAGCAATTTGCACCCCACTGTTTTCAGTCAGATAAAAGTACACACAGATAATCTGAAAAACAAACTTGCTAAATACAAAATATTTTGTGTAACTTTACCTTTCCTTGGGTCCATGGGTATTTTCTTTTCAAAGAAGGCAGGATCCCTGCAATAGCTTTCCTGAACTTAAGCTGGTTAAAATGATACTGAAGCTGGTAAAATGGAGCCTGGACCTCTGGGCTATCTTTAAATTTGACCCAGCTGAGCTGCATTACTGTCCCCTTTGGGACAATCACCTGGGGTGAAAGCTCAGAGTAGCTTCAAGCCTAGAAAGCAATTTTGTAAGTGAAGCACCTCCACAGACCCAACAGGCTGTTGTGTCTGGGATTCAGCACTACATGGAGGTAGAATATTCTATATATTCTATTCTAGAATAAATCTGTACATCCAAAAAGAAGTTATTTCTTGACAATTCAGAGGATAAGTGGATCCTTCAAACTGCCAAAGGCTTGTGAGAATATCATCCTACAGAACTGCCTTGTCAGTTCTGAAGCTGCTTTCTGCCATCAACAGTGACAAAAGTTACAAGAGTGGAGCACTGTGGAAAAAACCACTGTCAAAGTACTGCGTGCTACACTGAGGCAATATTTATTTAAACTTAAATTGTGGGTCTGGTTATTCAATCAGCTTGTCTGTTTTACTTGAAACTGTTACTGAGCTGCCATTCTGCCTAAACTGGGAGCTTGATTTGATGGCACGTAAGTGTTACAAACTCTGTTCTGACTCCTAAACAGACTGACAGGTTAGTGAAATGGCCCCTGTGAGTGCTCTGAGGGCTGTCAGCACACAGTTTAAATATGTCATTAGTTACTCAGGACAGGAAACCTTTAGGAGGTGTGGTCAGCTGGATTTCTTACTTCTGATAACACTTACTTTGTTTCTGCAGGTATTTTGTGTATGATCATGTGTTTGCAGAAAAGATTACTTCGATGGATAGTCAGTTAAGCCCTCTAGAAGAAGAAAATGAGAAGTTAAAAAAGGCAGTTACAGTTCTGCAAGCCCAGCTGAACCTGGAGAAAGAGAAGAGGGTGACCATGGAGGAGGAATACAGTCTTATGGTGAAAGAAAACTGTGACCTGGAACGGAGGCTCGTGGATACAGACTTGTACCGGGCACGGGCAGAGGAGCTGGAAGCAGAAGTAGCCGAAATGCGGCAGATACTTCAGTCTGAAAACACATTCCATAATGCAGAGAAATTGGTGCCAGAATCCTTTTTCATTTCATTCAGGGAATCTCTGGACAGGGAGCTCAGTCAGAGCCTGGCGGATGATGGACTTCTGACGGTGTCGGAGCTGGAGAAGAAGGCGCTGAAGCGGAGCAGCAGCGAGACCCTGCTGAGCAGCGCAGTGGGGGCAGACATCCTGAGGGGCCACGAGGAAACGTGTATTAGGAGAGCTGAAGCTGTGAAGCAGCGAGGAATCTCTGTGCTTAATGAAGTTGATGCTCAGTATAATGCTCTGAAAGTGAAGTATGAGGAACTTTTGAAGAAGTGTCAAATGGATGAAGATTGTTTGAAACACAAGGCTGTCCAAACGCTGAAGCAGTATTCCAAAGACCTAAATGTGGGGAACACCCAGTATGATCTCTCAGCTAGCAATCAAGAATTCACAGTTGTGGAGCTAAGTGACTCTCCCACAAATGCTCTTCCTGAATATAAAGCACTCTTCAAGGAAATTTTTAGCTGTATCAGAAAAACGAAGGAAGAAATAGATGAACACAGAGCCAAGTACAAGACCCTCTCCTCTCAACCATAACCTTATCTGTTAGTCAAGAACTTTATACGAATGTCAGAAGATCCCTTAAACTGATCTTGAGCACTCAAAATGAATGTTTTGGATTGGCTGGTAGACCTGTAGTTAACAAGCCAGTTAGTTAACAGCTAGTTTCCCTGTTCCTATGTAGCAATAGATTTAATGTTTAGCACTGTCACACAAACTAGGGGTTGTAAAGCAAACAAACATCATAGCTTAATATTACACTACTACTTCATATTACACTTCATCTCTGGCTGGAGCAGTAACTGACATTCATTTCGTTAGTCCACTTCAAAACTAACAGAGCTCAGAACTCTCTCTCCTAAGAGCCAGACTGAAGATTTCCTTTGGTTCACAATGATGATCTAGCCCTGTAACTACGCTGATGTAGAAAATAACAAAACCAAAGCCCCAACCAGTCTCATGAGCAGCCTCTCCTCAGTTCTCAAGGAGGAGGGGAGCAGCCTTCTGCTTGCTTTTGCAGGGCAGCAGAGCTGTACTTGCTTCAAGCCAATACCACATTTTCACATGCACTAAGCTCTCTCACAGATTAGTATAAATGTCTTCCTACTGAGAAGGGATTTGATGTAAAGTTTGTGTGGCTTTTTAGGTATGGTTTCCTTTGTAGGGCACTTTGTCTTAAGGCAAGATACTGTGAATTGACTATGTATGTGATTTGGGACCTACTGTTCTCTGGTGGTTGCAAAGTTCATTTTTATGTGTATTGGGTAAGATAGAGTTGTAATTTAGCTATTTAGCTTTAGTGGTAGCATTGACATAGTGGAGTAGCTTTTGATGTTACGTACCACAAACTCCAAGTGCTTGAGGAGACAGGCCAGGTAAAACCTTCCATTGTCTGTTGTTTCCAGTGGCAGCCTCTGTGCACCCATTCCATGCTTCCTGGGGGGTGGGAGGACAGACACGACATTGCCAGCACGTATCCTACTGCAAATGGGACCACACTCTTGTTCTGCCTCTCCTTTTCCACTCCCTAATAGTAATTCATATGTACTCAAAGTCTGAAAAACAAAGAACATGGAGAAGTATGTTTAGAACTGTGTGAAGGAAACAAAGCGATTAAGGAGGAGGAGGCACGATGAAAGGTGACATCCTGCTCCCTGTAAAGGTCTGACAGCTTAATGTGGCCAGCAGTTCTTGGGAATCAGCTACCTGCCTTTCCAGGTTGCTGACTGGAATGTACCAAACATTGACACAGAATGTTGAGTTTCTCAGCTTTAGTTCCACTGCTGCTGCTGCAGCTCTGCTGCCTTACTCTGTTCTCTGTCCAGCCTGTGTGTAGCTGCCCTTCAGTTGCAGTATTAAGACTTCATGTTGTGGGATTTTCTCTAAAACATGTATTACAGTCTGAAAATTATTTAAAAGTGGGAATCCAAATCTTTTGAATATTTTTCTAAGCAAATAAATAATCCAGTCAAGCTGCATGTGTAACTAGTAATTACATCCATCTGTGCCAATCAGCAAACAGTAAACTCGATGCAGATGGCACTGGCATTGTCTGGCATCTGATCCTACATAGATCAGATGGGGTTCCCCTGAAATTTGTATTTTAGAAAACTTATGCTACATGGAAAAGGATAAGCCTGTCTAGGATAGAAATCCAGATGGAATTAAGTAGTTTTTCCTCGTTGTGGTGTTGTCAGTGCTGTTAAAAAAGGAGGGGGTGGGGGAAAGCAGAAGAGCTTTATTCAGCCATGAACAAACAGCTGCAGTTCATCAGGTTCCTGTGCTGTCCCTGTTTCCCCCACCTGGACCCTTCTCACCTGGAGGCCTGGCCCAGCTGAGACTGGAAAGCAGTAACCTGAGAAAGGCATGACATGGTCAGTCCCAGATGATTTACCAGTAATATTCCTCACCACTTCAGGGGGAGGGGGATCTCCCGGAGATCCTGCTGGATGAGAAGATATGCAAAAGCAGTTCAGCATTTCTGGTTAAGTAGGTGAGCTTCAGTGGCTTATTACTTCTGGCTAATTTAGAACACTTTGATATATACAACTTTTATGCTTTAAAAATACCAAAAATATCTCCTCATAACCACTTGATTCTTCTGTACTGAACCTCCCCCTTGGCTGCCTGTGCCCCTGCTAAGCTCTGGCTGTGCAGGTTGTACAATAACCCACTCCAGCCTGGCTCTTCTTTACAGCTTCTCCTGGAAAGCAGCTTTCCAGCCATAGCCACAGGTAATGCTGGGTCAGTGCCAGCCAGGGCTGCCTGAACATAAAACACCTCCCAATTACACTGATGTAGTCGATACTACACTGGCATATTAAGGTAGAATTTTAGCAGTTTAAAAATAGCCATTTTCCACCCAAATGTGAAATACCATAAGTACGGTAACAACATTCTTAGCCAATCTTATCTGGATTAACCACCTTAATCTGCTTAGTTTAGTCAACAACTCAACTCAGCCTTTTCTGAGCATAAGTAGATGAAATCAATAGAATCCCCTTGAGCTTCTCATATGATGGAAGCTACAGCAGAGAACAGGACCAGTACAGTGTGTTCTGCAGTGCCCACAGCAGATTCTCCTGATCTGCTGGAGTTGGGCTCCAGTGCTAAACCCGGCCCAGGGCTGGGTCGCTGTCCCTGGAGCAGCAGGCCCAGTTTCACAGCCCCAGAGGGCAGGGGGCCAGCAGGGAGTCACAGCCTTTGCTCTCCACCTCTGACCTCTGCTGCAGCATCCATGACCTGGACTTCTTTTGCAAGACTTCAGGCTGTGAAAGGAGCTGGGTGCCACTTCCATTTCTCCCTGGACAAATACAAGGCAGGGTAGAATTGACCTTTGAGATAAAATTTTATTTAAAAATTACACAAAATAGAGGTTTTACATGGTTGCCGTGTGGTAACTACAGCTGGATGCCTTCCAGAGGGTGCCCTGGGTTACTTACCTTGCTGTACTCATTCAGTAATGCAAAACATCCCTCAAACCAACCCCACACCAGGACAAGAAATCCAGTAGTTGTTCCCTGTGTTTCAGATGTAGGTACTTTTCCAAATAACTCATTTCACAGACAACAGGTGAGAACAATTGCAATGTAGTACAGAGTTCACAGACAGCGATTTTGTTCCCCCCTCCCAGGCCTGACATTCCCATGAACATGACTACCTGCTCTCTATCCAGAGGGCTGCAAGGGCTATGACAATGCTCAGACTTAAGTATGAGCATCCAGGGATTTAACAAAAACTGGGATGTTTGTAAACAAATTTAATTTATTGGCATTACTTACAAAATAAAGTTTTAGACCATGATTTTTCATCATGTCTGTGTCACTATATTGTTTTATTTTTTTATAATGAAACAGAAGGAGAATTGAAATACATCAGAAATCCCAGATTACTCAAGCTGCAGACAGGGTCCCACGGTGCCTTCCCGGCTGCTCCCACGCAAATCACGAGTGTTGGGATGTCAGTGAGATGTCAGTGACTGTCTGCAATGCCCACGTGCCCCACGGGAGGTCAGACCCTGCCCCTCCCGAGGCCCGGCATTGCTCCGGCTGTGCCACCGCTGCATGTTCCTCTTGTGTCCGAGATCACCTGACACCGCTGTCACCGCTGTCAGGACTGCACCGTCCCCTTTAGATACCACATTCCACCGTAGCTCACACAGCAGTCCTGTGGAGACAGGGAAAGGCTTTGTCAGGAGGCTGAGGCACTGGAAGAAGTTGCTCAGGGAGGTGGTGGAGTCACCACCCCTGGAAGTGTTTAGGATCTGGCGCTGGGTGATGTGGTTTAGGGGTTACAGTGGCAGTGCTGGGTTGATGGTTGGACTGGATGATCTTAAAGGTCTCTGCTGACCTTGATGATTTTATGATTCTAAACTCCAAAAGGTCTTGAAAACCACTGTCTGGCCCTGGGACAATGACTGTGATCAGTAACAAGCCCCTCTCCATGCCCAGGACAGCACGACCCTGGAGTGCAGGGTTATCTCCACCCTGAGGACCAGACCCCTTAAATGAAGGTGACACTCGAGTGGGGAAGGTTGAGAGGCCACAAAGAGGACAAACGGTGCCACAGCAGTGAGGAACTGTGGAGGCTTCTGAGGGCAGAAACAGGCTTGTGCAGAAGCAGCTGAGGGAAGGATGTGTGAGGGATGAGGAGCAGGGAAGTGAGGGATAGGCATGGGCTGAAGCTCAGGGGGGAGAGGCTGAAGGGAGCAGCAGGACAGGGCTGGAGTCTGGAAGCAGTGGCTGGATCTGAAGCCTTTTAAAAAACCCCGTTCTATGATAATGAACTGTCCCACCCCAGAGCCACGTTCTGCCCACACGGGGGGAGCACCACAGCAAGGGATGCAGGAAATGGGCTGTCTCGTGGCTCATTTCCTTGTTTCTATTCCACGAGCACCAAGGCTCTGGAGTTCTGAGCTAACGGCTTCTCTTTCTTCTGCTCCCACCCTCCCACTCAGGTAATTCAACACAGGCACAAGTGCTGCCACAGAACTGACGCTGTGCAGCTTCAACAGATCTTTTTTTCCTGAAGTTTTGGGACTCGTGAATGGCACAAACAAACCAACCCTGTGTGGAGGCTTAGAAAGAGGGTTTGCAGACTTGCTCTGCAGATACAAAAACACAAACCCTGTCAGTCTGTTCCTCTGTGTATAACAAAAGGAGCACAGGCAGATGGGGAAATCGGAGTCAACAAATCCAATTTCATTCAAAGAGGAATCCAATCTCTTGTGGCTTAAAGAAGCCAGAGAATCTTCCTATTTCATTAAATCATACTTCTGAATTTTATTTCAGAAACAAAGATGATTTCACATACTCCTGTGACAAATGTACTCAAGGCAATAAAGCCTGACAACGCCAGGCTGGTCACACAAGGACCTCTTTTTTTTACATAAAAACCGTGCATAATTTTTTTTAGGGGAAGGTATTTTTTCCTAGAAATTGGTGATCTGTTAAATAGCATCAGCATCATGAAAAACTAATGCCAGTACATTGTCTAGATGTTCCAGGAGAGCTGATACTTGAGCTCATGTAGTTGCTGACAACTCTCCCAGCACAGGGAGCTACAGGAAATACTGTCTAGCAGGCAGAAATGTCTGAGCTTATTTTACTGCTAAGACAACCAGGTTCTTTCAAGCAAGACCAGTTTGCTTATTATCAAAGCAACAGATCTGTAATTCTTCAAAGATGCTATTATTCATCTGCAGATCACAATGTAATAAAGCACTTAAGCACTTGTCTTATTGAAGTGGGTGACAGTGAGCAAAGGCCCAGCCACAATGATTAAAGTATTACATTAGTTGGCAACTTTCTGCTTGGCCATCCTGCACCGCTTTAAAAGTCATGGCCTGTGTGGTCTGTACTTTATACCTTAAACTTCTTGAGCAAGTAAATGGTGCAGCTTCAAAGACAGATGAAAGGATTCAAATAAACATTCACAATGAAATGTGTTAGCTACTGCTTTGCCTGCTGGTTTTGCTCTTTACAAAGTTGTACATCCTGCTAGAGAATGAAATGCATTTCCTTCTGAATATGTGGCACTTGTGCTCTTCAGCATTACCCAGCTACAGTTCTGAGGTAACTCAGAACACTGGGCAGAACTCTCCCACCTCCAAAATGTTTAACTCCACATTATTTAAAAATAAGTATCACATTTACTACACTCTATTCTCTGCTGCTCCAAGAATGCAAATGGAGATTTGTTACAATAACACAAAATAGTGTGTGAGCCATTGCTCCTTGGAGGGAAAGACGACAGAATGAGACCAAGTGCATTTTTAAGAAAACAAGCTGATACAGCAGCTTTGTCCATATTCCAACAACAACTGTTCCATCATCCCTATAACTTGTCAATTCAAGGTAAAATATAATCCTTTGCTCAAACAGCATTAAATTTCAAGTATTGACTGGATCAAATCCACAACTGAACAGAAACTTACCTTTAACACTCTATCCACCTCCTGCTTATTCAGATCCTCTCCACACTCCTGGCTCAGCTGGCTCTGGATGACATTCCTGCGCACTCGATAGTTTCTCGAAAAGATTTCAAGCAAAACTTGGCGATGCTTTAAAAGAAAATGTATCATAAATACACAGAGAACAATCATTCCTCTCTTTCTTTGTATCAAAACTGCAGGTGCCTTAGTCTGTACGAAGCATTCTCTGAACTACATCAGAGGATTCTTGCCTCATAATCCTGAAACCATCCCAGATACTCCTGCTTTCCAGCAGTGCCCTGCAGGGATCTCTCCATACCCTGTGGCCTGACCTGCACCTGTCCCGTGACTTGGGGCACCTCCAAAGGTACAAAAACCTGATGAACAAGGGGCTACAATGTATTCCTCTCAAATGCTTCCACAGGAGTTCCCATGGTCCACTCCAGCCAGGAGATGAGCTACTACTTGACTGTTCTTTCCTACAAAAATTTATTTAGATCATGGACACAGGAATTGCACTGTCCATCTGCAGTTCTTTGGGCACCTTCCCTTTCACCTCATTTACTCTCAGAGCAATTAGAGCTCAGGAGATGCTCACATTTGGTGTAATGATTTCCTATCCTAAGTACTGGTACAACAGATACTCCAGTTAGTCTCTGGTTTATGTTGCATTACCATCAAAAGAAAAAAAAACTTGGACTGGATCCTGGTGTGAGTCCATTGGAGAATCCTTTCTCAGGTTCAGAAATAGCCTCTGAGTTTGTTACTGCCATGATTATTAACATGTTGTGAGCTAAGAGCTTCCTTTCAGCTGGAAACTGGAAACTTGACACTTGAATAGAGAAAGAGCAAAACTACCTACTACTAGTTCCAGAAACATGGACTCAAACAATGCCAAATGCTCAATAAACATATATTTGTGAATGTCACTTATTTTATCTTTACCTGATCATAAGTGTCACCAGCTTCCCAAAGTGCATAGACCTTTAGTTCATCTGGTGAGGCAGCAGTCTGTGGAGGAAACTGAGAACAAGAAGCTGTTAAAAATAACAGCTCTTTAATGAGTTCTGCTTAATGATTCTATGATACTGTATCCCTGGACACCCATTACTGAATCAAAACCTTGGTTGCCATGTAATGAGAACTGAAACAATCATTCAAAACAGCATCAGCTGAGAGCACCAAGTGCATTGCAGGGTCTTTCTGGAGGTTTTTACATTTACAGAGGCAGGTTTTACCTCTATCCCATATTTACCTGCCTGGCTAATCCCAGGTCAGCGTTCCTGACAAGCACAGTGGCTCTCATGTATTGTCATCTCTGTTTCGGGGTAGACCACAGGACTGCAGAAGACTGAACACTGATGGACAGTGAACCAGGTATTTGCTCATTTCAGGCTCCAAAAATGACAGTGGGTTTGTGTGTTTGGTTTTTTCCCATGTGCCAAGCTAGAGAAACACATTAGTGTTTTCTGAGGCAGAAGCCTCCCACCCCAGGAAGGTTCACAAGAAGGTTCCCAGGAAGGAACACAACTGCCTCCCCCCATGCCCCAAACTCTGAAAAAATAAAATTCCATCCATTTGCCTTAACATTTCCCCTTGGAGCAGAGACTAATGAGCAGTGCAGGAATATGCCTTCACTCCTGACATGTCTCTTCCTGTCTGTCACTCACAATTTATTCCTTGCTCACCACCCAGACGACCTAAATCAATCAGTTATGAAAAGCTAACAAGCCAGTCCTGATTGTCCCAGGATCCCTCAATCCTGGCTGCTGGGACAAGCCAAACCTTTCTTCCCAGCCTCCCTCACAGCAACCCAAAGACTTGTGCATGGCAGAGTGAAAGATCAGCATTTCCTTTCATGCTTTGCCTCTGATCTTATTGCAAAGGGGAAGGGTTTTGTCCAGCGGGAGCTGCCTGGTGGGATTAGCAGCTTTTGCTCTCAGGTTAGTCCAAATGGCTGCAATATAACAAGGTTTTACACTTGGTTTAGAGCCAGGATTCAGGTTTATTAGGCTTGCAGAACCAGACATAATTCTCTTCTTGTAAGGCCACTTGTTTTTAAGGAATAATCTCTCGTACACTTTCAGCACAGATAAAATAAAATACTTCAGGTTCCCTCCAGACAACAGCTGCAGCAGGAATGGCAAATGCACGGCACGAGGAGCACCTGGACACAACCTGCCAGGCTCTGAGAAGGTGACTCAGCACAGCCCAGGAGTACAAACTCCTCCTGCCTCGGCCACAGGGCTGAAACACAGCTGTGTTTATCCAGCCATTCTGGGAGGAAACGGCTTCCAAACAAACACAATACTTATTTGGGAAGAAAAACCCACAGAATCTCCTCCTCCCGTTCAGCCTTCCTCTGCAAACTGCTGCAAACACTGGTGCCAACAGCACCCTGTTCACAGGAGTGGGAAATGCCATCAGGGATTCTTCGGAGACACAGCTCTGCCCAAACAGCTTCACTGTCTTGCCACCTGCTGCCCCTTTGCTGTTTTATGTTACCTTGATCTCTCCAGCCTAACCTTGAAACAGCTCTCTGCTACCTTAAAATCCTTCTTTAAAAGATTTGCCTGTGCCCCCTCCTGCTCTAAGCCCCTGGAGCTGGTGCAGGGCTCTCGGGATCCGAACTGCTGTCCCAGGTCCCCAGGGCTGCCACGTTAAAGGGAAGCTCCCTGGGAGGAGCTCTGGGCTCTGGGACGTGTCTCACTTGAGCAGTGTTATAGCTAAACCAGATGGAAGGGGCTGAGTGTGCCAGAAAAAATTTATCAGCTGGAATAATCCTAGGGGTAAACTGTTGAGTTCCCCTCTCCAGGAGCCTGGAATCGGCACCAGCCTGAAGGGTTCTCCAAGAGCAGGGCTGCACCCCAGCCAGGCAGGAGTTACATCATTTCCTGAGGCCTCAAAAATATCCTCAGGATTTGAGCAGAACCTTGCCACTCCACGGGAAGGGAGCCGGCAGGAGCCAGCCAGCCCCACCAGTGTGCAGGAAATGGGTGTAGATCCTCGGGAGCCACATTCCTGCACAAAGGATTCCCGTGGGGCCGGACCCAGGCTCAGCCTGCACAGGCTCCAGGCACAGGCTCAGCATCAGTGTGTGCCCAGGATGCCTCTCCTCCCCTCCCCTCTCTGTGCTCTCCTGGCTGCATCTGCCCAAGATTTGCTGTTTCCCCATGTGTGCTTTTCCCTCCCACCCGAGGAGGTTAAAAAGCACAGCAAGCACAGCACCCTGCAGGCATCCCCAGGGCCTCCTCTGCAGCTGGAGTGGCACCTCTTCTGGCTCCCCACAAACACTATTTATCTCATACCCCGGGTGCAGTTGGTGAGCTCTGTAATAAATCCTGCATTCCCCTGGTAAGGTTTCAATGGCCATTTTCAGCCACAGGTTTTCTATAACAGGGCAGTACTCAAGCCAGGAGTGTCTTCACCCCCCCACAGAACATCATTTTAATTACCTCAGATCATTGATTTTTATCACCAAAGCACTTTCAATTACAGAAAACTAATGAGTAACTATGAAACCCCAGGCTAAACAACCCTCCAGGCTTTCCCCGAGTTCAGACGCCCTGTTGGGTTCTGACAAAACTGTCCAGGGGAACAATCAAGAAACACCAAAGTGTCTGAGCTCATGCAAAGAGTAAAACCAGCCCCAGCACCTTTGCCATCTGCACAGAGCACCGAGGGGAGGCTGGAGGGAAGGATTTACGTTGCTGACAGCAGCACAGGCTCAAGTGTTGCAGTAAATTCTGGGCCAGCAGAACACAGGTCTCCTAAAGAGACACTCCAATGACCACTTTGGCACCTCTGCAGGTCTCCTGTGACAGTTTTTCAGACAGAAGGAAGTATCAACCATCTCTCTTCAGCAGGATTTTAGTTTGTTTTTTTTTGAAAATAGAAACCATCCCACTTTCCCTCCTCACATGGGTGAAATAATTTCCAGAATCCCAAAATTTCCAAAGCAAACAATTTCCAGTCCCAAGTAACAGCAGGAATGACCTCAGCTATTTACCATCAGCATGGCAAACACACACATTACACCAGGTGCAGAGGAGAGCCTGGCCAGCACTGAGACAGTTCCAGGCAAGCACCACCCCAGGATTTGGAAGCCGTCAGGAGAGGAAGCAGAAAGCACCACAATCAGTGCTCTCCCCAGTGGCATTTCAAGTCTGTTACTTGGTTCCCAGGTGCCACAACATGTACTTTGCACACGACTGAACATGTTATTTCTGCCCCCCTGTAGAAATCCTTATTCCTTAGCCAAGTTCCAGCTCCCATGCTCCAGGCTCTCCCAGCCCGCCTGCTTCCTGCCCTTTTGAGCAGCTCACACGTTTCTTCTCCTCTCTCCCCAAAGGCAGCTGCTCCCAAGCTCTTTCTGGTTGCAACCCAATCAGCAGTGCCAGATGTCTTGTAAAATTAATTTCCTTCTAGGCTCTTTCCCATGATGCCAGACTCCTTTTCCTTTCCTAAGCAATCTACTGGCACACAGACCTGCTCTGCCTCACGCAATCACACATGTCATTTCCATAAAGACAAAGAACCAGACACCTCTGCACAGTCTGGGAGGAAACAGTCTGACCAAAGAAACCTGCTGCAGATACAGTTTGTCGCTTCCCAGAGGCTCTGCTGGGTGTGCCTCCCTGCTCCCAGGCAGTCAATGTCACCTTTCCTCTCCCAGCTGTGTCCCTGTCCCCAGGAGAAGGAGCTTGTGCAATCCCAGGAGAGCTGATGGGAATCTGGGACTGCCTTAGATCCTGTGAACAGGAGCAAGTTGGGACAGTGAACCACTGTGGCCCAACACCTTGGATGTGGAAACAGAGCCCCAAAGACAACTAAGCTATGCACAGACCACAGGAGAGCAAGGTGCAGGGCCAGACAGAAGCAGGACACCAGACAGAATTCCAGCAGCTCCAACAGGTCCAATATTGGACAGTTACTCTGAGCACATCAATTCTTCAGGTCCCCCAGAACAGGAGACACATGTTTCATGGCGCAGATGTTTAACTGCCGCCCCACAAAGCCCCTCCCCAAAGTACACCAAGATGAAACCCATACTTACAGGCACCAAAATCTGTTTGCAGCCAGTGTCCAACACCATGTCCTGTAACATTTTGTCCGAAATGCCACTGAACAACGTGTGTCCTGGAGGCAGACTGGCTAAGTGAAGGTTAAATAACCGTTTCAGCTCACTCAGGGTGAGCACAAATTGTTTCTTAAACGTGGAGGACACAAAGGCCTTCAGTTCCTGGGCCACGCGGTCGATGCAGCCCCCAGGCAGGTGGCCATTCACAGGCTCTGGGGAGCCCTCGGCCGTGTGGAGGCCGTTCACCAGCCCGTTGTTCAGCCCCTCAAAGGCCGAGGTGTCCATGGGCTCCTCGTCACCCACAGGCTCCTCCTTGATGCGGATATTGGGAACATCCGTCTTGGCCGAGGTGTCGTTGGATTTCATCTCTGCCTTCTGCCTCTGGAACTCCTTCTCCAGCTGCCCGTAGTTCTGCTTGGCTTTTGCTTTAGCCATGCTGACTCTTTGCTCCCCAGAAACCAGCAACGGATGAGCTGGTGAGAAACAAAAGATGCCATAAATCTCACCATAATCAGGGCTCCAGTCCTGCAGAATGTTTCTTGAAAGACTCTTGGTGAAATAAAACCAGGAAACATCATCTGCTTATGAAATCTAAGGCATAAACCCCAGTCTGTTGATTAAATTTTACATTAGTTTTGGGGGTTTTTGGTGGGGTGTGTGTTTGTTTCTTTAAAGCCAAATGCTTGGGGAGGAGTGTTCCAGTCAAGGAACCTTAAGCAAAGACAAAGTGCCCTTGTTCGATCACCAGGGCCTTTTCCATAATTTAGGAAAACAGTATACAGACTGCTCACACATCTGTCACAAAATGTGACCCAAATGCCTCTTTGTCCAACAACTTTTCAGGTTTTTTTTAGGATTCTCTAGTGGCTGGTGGGCCCTGCTGCAGCCACTGCCAGAGCCAGCACTGGGATGTCCCACAGGAGGAGCATGAAGGGGTTAACAGTGAACCTGACTGCTCTTTTAGCATGAGGTGCACAGTGTGAGAGCCTGAGACCCTCTTTTTAGTACTATTACCCAGTAATGGGGAGAAAGGAACAGGAAGGAGTTCTTTCCCATGTTATCCCACACCTCTTCTCTCTCCACACCCAGTTATCCGAACGTGAAAGGAAGGGGCGTATTGGCAGCAGAGGAATCCAGTCTCAATGCCAAGGCAAGGAGTGCTGTGTTCAAGGCAAAAGCATGCCCAGCATACATGCTGTTATCTTCTCTGCTGTTAGGCTGCTAATCCTCTCCAAATAACCCAACACCTAATCCTTCCGAGCAGATCAGACACTGGGTATTGAAATGGATTCATATGCTCGTTTGTCAGTTCTGCTTATACTCCTCATTGGCTCCAGTGTCTGGCAAGGAGCCAAATACCTAGTTAAAACTCTCTGGAATCTCAAGTTTTCACAATCTTTTAGGATTATGGAGCAGCTCCTTTAATATCCTCACTGGCATCCACAGTGGAGAAGGATGTCAAACAGAGACAGCTTCACACCTCCTTCCAGCCCCTGCCAACACATCCTTCAGTAATTGCTCACCCTCAACCACACCAGAGAGCCCAGAGCACATCAGGGGAAGTCAAAAAATCACCTCATGCACATTAGGCTGCAAACTGAGAGGGAGAATTAGTTGTGCATTGGCCCTGTCTGTCCTCTCTTCAAGAGCTACCTACACCCCACAAGCTGCCTTAAATAAGTGGATAACAGAACCATCTGATTTTACAGTGTCAAATAGTGAGTCCCCAGTGCCAGGGAATCCTCCCTGCTCTGCTACAAGGATGCTACATGTAGGCTCGTGTCACCCCAACACCAGTGATGGTAGTACAGACCAAGATCTGCCTCAATAACCCAGAGGAAATAGCAAGAAAGAAAAAGCATTAAACAAGACCAGTCCCCATCACATTGAAAAACAGAGAGGAATTCCAAAACATCACTCAGGAATATGAATGGATGCATCTGCTTCAAGATGATCCAAGCAGAATTCCATTTACCTGATTGTGCCTCTTGTTTCTTTGGTGCCAAGTGCTCCTTTAAGAGGTTATAGACCTTTTCTAATCTGAAAGACAAAGACACAACATACCAGGGCAGTTTCAGTTGTTATGCCTGCATGCAGCCATGTCAGCTTTAGCCATTAACTAGAACATTCCATTTCTCCAGGGAGCCAAGAACTAGGAATGACTTGAATGAAGCAGTGACACCCCCCACCACAACACTGCCTGGGGCCTGTGAGGGAGAAACTTCAAGGCAATACAGATCAAATCATTGATCAGTGTCTACAAAACCTTTTTTGTACTAGATAGTTCTCTGTTTTTAGCTTATTCCCCAAAATACAACAAATCATTTACTTGGCCTGAATGCCCATCCACAGCATATGTTGCCTCTGAACTATGTCTGGATGCTTCTTAACAAAGTCTTCATCGTAAGGGAGCATGAACTCCCAACCTTTGTTTATTCTTGCCACAGACATGTGCTCTAGGAAGTCTTTCACATCTTCTGGGCAAAGCTAAAAGAAAAAGAAAAAGCATAAATAATATGGAAGTCAGTTTACATAGGACATATGGAGCAATGGGTAGTGTGCCATGAGACAGGAAGAGCTGGGCCGATTTGGTGTTATGTGAGGCACCTCCATGGACTCACACCCAGCTCAGTCAGAGATACTCATCCTTCTCTGCAGCACCAACACTTTCACACACTGTTAAAAGCACAGGACTTCAGAGAGAGTGGTGATTAATCACCTGGAGTCAAATAGCCCATGGCATGTTTTGCGATGAAAAGGGAGTTTCCAAACTGAGATGAAAAGACTGGATGGTGAAGAGAAGCATATTCTACAATGTTAATCTCATTTTAGAGCTGCAGGCCAGACGTGCTGCACCTACACATGCCCAGCTTTTTAAGCAGCACTGGATCTTACATTCCAAAAATAGATGGTCTGTGCATAAATTGACTCGTGATTTATCATTTTACTGCATTTTAACGAAATTGGGGTTTGTCATTTTTACTTTCTTCCATTTGCCACTTTTAACAGAATATTCAGGTGCTTTAGTTGCTTTAAAATTTTTATTCCTTACTGACAACCGGCAAATGCCAACAGAAGAGTTGCTCTTTTCTAACACACCCAAAGCACAGCAGCCAGTGTGGGCTGCACGAGCTCTCATCTGCTTTGGTGCACCATCAGTCAGCTCAATTCAAACTTTGTCAGATGATAGGACATCATGCATTCCAGTGGCTCAGGTACCAGGCCAGTCTTGAAGCCATGGTAATTGTGGGAGCTGCTCAGAATGTTTCTAGAAAAAGTAGGTAACTATACCTGTTAAAATGCAGGCGTGCCTGGAGAACAGTGCTGGCACTGGGAACCTGAGCAAAGGCTTGGAGCAGCATCCACCACTAACACCCACACAATGCCCAACACTTATCACCAACTTGTGATTTAGGAAGGAAAAAAAAAAACTACACTCACTTTTGTAACTGCTGCTACTTCCTTTCTCACAACCCAGCGGTCCTGGGTGAACTTCCACATCTAGGAAGGGAACAAAGGAGAAAAACCTCAGAACTGTATGTAGCAGTTCTTTACTGAAGTTAGTAATGACCCTGTTCAATGATGTTACCAGAAAAATAAAACCCCCATTCCTTTCAAGGAAAAAACCCCCCTTCTCAGCCAGGTAAAGGAGAAACATTTTATGGCCCCTTCTGTCCTCAAATGGCCAAGAACACAGTATCAGAAGCTTTCAGAGCCCATGGCGTGCCTTGGTGAACTAATGACTACAAAAGCTATGAAGAATATCTTGAACTCAAATTCCATTTAGCTTCAAAACAAAAAGAAAACCCCACTGCAGTGATGCTGGGACTCCAGAAGGCACACATGAGGCTCAGCTTCCCACACACCTCAGCATCAACCTAGAGAAACTCTTCATGCATTTCTGTTAACGTAGAGGCCCCTTCTTCCATGCTCATCATGGTCACTCACAGTTCTACTGAGGTGTCCTGTCACTCACACACTGTCCCCAGTTAGGGAAATCTGGTACTCTGCAGAGCAGCTCCTGAAGTCCAACACCCTGAGAGGCAGCTGCTGAGAGCACGCTAACAGGACAGAGAGTTGGGCTGAACTTCAGACTGCCTGAATATGACCTTTAATTTCTTCCTGTCTCCATTTAAACAGACTCCAACCTCTTTCAGTCTGTGTGTATTAGCAATGTTGCTAAGAATTCCAAATCTCATTACTGCCAATTTCTTCCTGCCTACAACGTCATCTCTGCATCCTCCTCTCGGACTCAGCTTCTCTCTCACAAACCCACCCCACTCACTTTAGGGCACAGGGCATTTCTCTTTTAAAGCACAAGAAGCTGCTGTCCAAAGGAAACAGATCTATCAAGTGTCCCTGCAAACAGCTCTGAGGCAATCACTTCTCATTACGCCCTTTACATTCAGCCAGGGCCAAGGGTACTCATGTCCCCTGAATTTATTATGTGAGAATCTGGGGAAACACAGAAGCTTTCAGATAAGACACAAATTACTTTTCTTCCCCCCTAAAGTACAGCATCGAACAGGTGGACACTAAGAGTCACTACTGGCCATAAATGTTTTTTAACCTTATTAATTACTTTACACAAATATATTCAGGCATATAAAGTTCACTCTAAGTTAGAACACATTTTCTCCACAGATGGAATACAGCACTATATGCTACTTCTGAGCCTTATTACGAGACATTTCACCTTGTCTGAAAGCCAGAAATATTGATGCTTTCTATTTTCTAACAGTTTAACTACTTCCTTGTTCTAGCACTAATCAGCAAATTACCTGCCCTTAAGATCAACACAGATCCATTTCTCACACAAGGTATATATGACATAATTCAAATGAAAATAACTAATAACTTTTTATCTTAAATGTTAAAACACTCCTGCTTACTTAACTGAGCAGAATAATTCTGGTCCCTAGAACTTTATGCACGACGTGTCACCTAATCTGCTGTGTCCTAAAGACTTATGTTACTGGGTCACACCTGAATCCAGGTCTCCATATGGCAGTGTCCTGGGCAGACATCAAGACACAATCAAAAGTCAGTCTCAATCACCATCAGTTTGATCTCACACTAGTACTGTAATACACTTAAAGTCTCTTGTACAACACGTTCCTGCTCAGAGCTAAATCTCAGGAACAAACTCTGAAAACAAGGGGAACAGTCAGGTCTGACTGAGAAAAATGAGAGCCACACACTCATCAGATTCAATTTGATGGTGCAGAAGCCATAAACTGATTATGAACTTAGGAACCACTTAGGAACATAATTCTTTCCATGGTTAGAGAAAATAAACACAATGCAGAGGTTGTTCCTTTTTGCTGTGGTTATGTGTGCGTTTACAAGACCTGTATTCATTTCGACTTCCATGTGCAGCTACTGCTCACAAAAGGTGCCTGGGAACAAAGTCCTTTCACTGATAAGCAGCTCTGAGGAATAAAGTCCTTTTTAAAGATCAACAGTGCATGCTCAGGGAGCACAAGGCTTACCCACACTGCCCTCCTGAGCCCTCACACTGCCCTCCTGAGTCCTGTGCCCACGGAAATAGAGCTGGAGAAACAAGCACTTTATTATCCGGTCCTGGCTGTTCTGTAAGCCCTGCATTGTGGGGGCAATGTGATAGTGCCTCTACAGCTTGTGTTAGAGAGGGATGAATACTGCTAATGACAGATGACCTGAACCTGCCAGCCAGCCACAATGTCAGCCTACAGCAACACTCCCATGACAGACTTGTAACAACACCTTCAGGATTAAAGCACAAATAACTTCCTTGGAGGAAACACCTTTCTGCAGTAGAACAGCAGAGTTTTGCAACACTGTGGCCTCTCAGGCAAAATTCACCTGTGTTTTCCTTTAAAAACAACAAATGCTCTTATACTTACAACAAAGTCTCTCCCTCTACAGAGCACTTCTGCAGGAACTCCACTATGGGGACTAGAAGTATCTTTCGGGTACAGGACATCACTGTTAATTAAAAAGGAAAAGGGATTAGTTACTAGGTACTCCAGAAAAATGGCATTGGTGAAGATTAACATAACAAACAAGCCCTCCCTGTTCTGCTGTTAAATTATACCTTTATCCAAAGCCTGGTTTTCATTAAAGGCATTAATATTGGTGTAATTACACCACTGCAATTACACTTGTGCAAAAAGGCTTATACCAGCAAAGCACAGCCTTGTGGCTACAGGTGTGTGCAACACAGCTACAAGCTCTGCTTTGTTCTTGCAAAGCCTCCTTTGGATCAGCATAAACAAGACCAGGATGATCCTAAGAAATGCTTAGGCTAACCTGGTACACAGCCTTGAAGGCAGCATTTAGCCAAAATGCATAAGAGTTTTTTATTTCCTCCTCAGCAATCAAGGGCTTCAGAGAACAATATTACAAAATGTCCTGCTCGAGACCAACATTACCCCAAGTCCTTGTCTGCTTGCAGGACCAACCGGATGACATGTGTCATGCTCTCCAAAGCCTCATCCAACCCAGGTTCACGATCTTGATCCTACCCAGGCCATAGAAACGAGTCCCCTCTCTGATGTGTGCACGTGCTGCTCTGTGCCCGCCCACCCCAAACACCACATCCACTACACACACACAACCTTCTCTGACTAGCAGAAAAAAATCAGCTATAACCTCAAAACAATCTGAATGCTAATATACTGGCTTTTAACTTGTTTCCAGCTTCCTTCTGTAACAGCTGGAGGGACAGCAGGGTTGCTGAAAAAACTGGTCGCATCGCTAATGCAGGCCTGTATCACAATGGCTGAGACATCCTGCTGGCACACTTGGACTGGGAGCTGATGCCACTCAACACAGACACCTATTCCAGAGACTTTCATTCTCTGCATGCAGGGCTCCACCCAGGTAAAAAAAAAATAATCATACTGCATTTTGACTTAATTCCCAGTGGGATGCTTTGTCCTAACAAACGGGAGGATGATACAGAATCCAATCCACGTGGTACACTCAGTACCCCTACACTTGATTTATTAAAGGGGTAATGCCTTCTAGAGGATAGTTTTCAGCTGACAGGAGCAGCATCTATTGATGAACAGCCAAGAGACTGCACAAAGCCCATCCTTACTTGAATGAATTTTGCTAAGAAATACTACAGCTGACATCGGTTTCATTTTCTGTATTTATAGTTGACACTAATCTCTGGAACAATTCAGGGCAGCTCTCACAAGAGAACATGAGTGCAGACAAGATCAAACCCCTGACATAACTCAAATGCAAACACAGACTACATCACTGCTCAGCCATAATTTTGGGTGGGGTGGGTACTAAGGCATTATCCTCTCACATTTTAAGGAACCCCTTGAATTTTGAACGTCTGACTGCACTAAAAGCAGCAAACACGAAATCAAGGCTTTGCAGAGCTGTAAGAACAGGGATGCTTCGGGACACGAGGCTGAGCGCACAAAGCCCATTGTCCCGACCCTCTTCCCAGGCCCCGCCCAGGGACAAAGCCCGGCCTTACCTCTTCACCACCCAGTTCCCCTGGACCAGCAGTGCCACCTGCTGCACGCAGCGCAGAACTGCCGTGGAGTCGGTGCCCGAGCCCAGCAGGCTCATCAGGTTGGCGAACGGCATCACCTTCACTGCAAGGCAAACACACACCGGCCCAGGGCCTCCTCAACGCACAGTCACAGGTTTGTGGAACCAGCAACTATGATTTATGATGTTCATGGCTTTATCTTAGGAAAAACCTAAAACCTAAGTTTTAAGTCCCTCCCTGTGCTAAAGGCATTTTCTGTTCTAAAAATACCTGCTCGAGTTGCATCAAAGTTGGCTGGCTTAACTGGTCACAAATTAATGTATTAACAAAATAATAATTAAAAAAAATAAATCTATGCCTTTGGCAATAGCTGTAAACAGAGATACCTGTCAAGACAGGAAGCTCCTGAGACAAAATCCTCAGGATTTGCTCTCGTCAGATAGTAACTCTGAAGAGACTTTAAATTAAAATTCCTAGATGACACTCGTGAGGTGTGCATTGCTGAAAACTTCCCAGAAAGTGTCAAAGTGCAGGTTGTTCACACTCAGACCCCACATTCCAGGAGATACCTGCTGAAATAAGTGTATCCAGAAAGGTACCATCAAATTAGGCATTTTTCTAGGAGTAAATTGCCTGCAAATGTACAGATCAGCAGTCAGATCGACTGTCACTGCTCTTCTTAAGGAAAGGCTTGGGATTTAGGTTCTTCAGGGAATGAGAGAGCCAGACAGTCTGCCTGGTGAGGCAACAGAACTGGTAATACTGGGAAATGCACCTTATCTGAGGCAACTAAAAGTCACAAAGTAAAGAGCAAATGTGTTACAAAAGCTACAAACCGTTCTTCATCAGGATCTTAATCTGATCAGCAAGGGGTAAAGTTCTCAGCTGGGCCATAGAAAGCACATTGCTTGGAGCCATTGGTTTGTCACTGCAGATAAACAAACAGATTTGCAACCCATGAAAAAGAGCATCCAGCCAATATGGACTTTGAACATTATGTACAAACACTTACTTCTCTTCTTCTATGCTTGGAGGCATCAGCATCATTAAATATTCACTAGAAAAAAAAAACAAACACATCCTTAAAATGCTTGTCTTGGGCTTCCCAGGTTTAAGTACAGTAATTTCTCTCTTAGGGCAATCCTGCTTGTGTGATTCTACAAAACAAACATCAGCCTGAAGAGAGTTCTCCCCTTTCCTCTCCCATCTTCCTCTGTAAACTCAACACTAGTAAAAGCTATTGACATTCATCTGCTAAATATATGAAATAAATGGCAGTCAGAATCCCAGCTCTTCCGTACACAGAGGTGTCCAAACAGAGGATCTGCACAGTAAATACATTAAACACAGGTGCTCTGACACAGGAATCTGAGGGATCATGTGAAGCCCTGTAGACAGAGAATCAGACCAACAACAAGCAAAAACTCCCACCCTAGTAATTAACTACCAGTGCCTGTGAGGAAAGAATCAGATCCAAAAGACTCCTCAGAACACCTACCACTGATCCACTGATGTTAAATGTTAAGAGAAACACAACCACACCATTAAACAGAGCCAGAGTCTGCCACTTTACTATTACTTGGGCCACGGCTGTATTAGATGACAGGGAATCACTGATTGCATTGCAGGAAAGTTCCTGTACAGCTGCAGTCACCAAGACACAAACACATTTCAAGTAGTTTCAATTGACTCCACAAATCACAAAAGAAAGTTTTATGAGATTTGCTATCAGTGGAAGTTACTGGCTTCAGAGTATCAATTTATATTAACCAGAAGGAGCTTTTGTTTTCATTTTCCTCTGCAGTACTCGCAGTGCCAACAACACGGGGTTGTGAGAACACACAAGAAGCTACAACCCCAAGTGAAAAGGAGAAGTTTTAATCTCAGAGTATAGGGAAACAAAGAGAGCAACCTGAATGAGTTGAAAACTAGTTTCTTTCTCTAGTTTTTTAAACAATTCAATTTTTATCATGCATAGAATTAACAAAGACCAGACTTTTAAAGAATATACCTGCTTATTACTCTGCAAATAACCCCAACAAATAACTGCAATTTCTGTAGGAAAACCATTACCTGGGAGATTTAATTAATTCTGTGTTTTCAGCAAGGCCATGACCTTGACTAAATAAATACTGGCGCTCATGCTCCGAACGGCTATCCTGGAGACATGGAGAAAAACAAGTGTCATTATCACATCCTGAAAACACACAAAATGCCAAGAGAGCCAGATTTCTCATTCCAAACTATGACCCTCCTGTCATTACCGCACCATTCAAATGTTCCACCCCACTAACTGACGTTCTGCTTTCACTTTCTTGTACAATGCTCATGTGATGTGGGAACATTTCTGTTGCCATGACTTTGAAATCTCCTGACAGACATGGATGTGGGTCAGACAAACAGCATTTATCACACTCGACTGACTTGGCTCTCCCACGTCTTTCACAGAGTCCAGTTTGTAATACAAGACCTGAATGATTCTTGTACTCAGATCCCCCTTTATGTTTGTCCAACTCTCAGTCAAATCTTTTGCAGCGTGGAGACCCCAAAAGCATTATCCAGCAGAGGGGGTACAGAGCACTGCAGGGTCTCTCCAAGCTTCATTATCTTTTGAAGATTCCCTGATTCCCACGGGCCCAGATTTAAAATCAGTTCTTGACTTGGCTGAGCCTTCAGGCCCAGGCAGCCTCCTCAAAGCCAGCACACACCTACCTTCAAGCCATAATAATGTAGATGAACCCAGTGCTCTTCTGCTTGTCTCTTCTGCAGGAACTCATAGGACTGGACACGCCGCTGACGAGCTTGTTCGGTCTCAGGGCGGGAGAATCGTACCTGGAGATTTGGGCATCATTAAATACAGCCCCAAAACCCTCAGAAAAAAACTCCACCTGCATTATTTATTTGGTACATAAGTAACAAGCATGGGGCTCTAGCTCCAACCCTTGCTTTCAGTGCCATCTTTATGCCTGTGCAATAAGGGCGAGTCCATCTCGCTTCCCCCCTCCCAAGCCCAGGGTCACCAGGACTAACTGAGGTTTCCTGTCCTTTTGTTTGGGTGTGAATTGTCATTCTGTCTTGTGACTGTTACCTGAACCATCATAAAAAGGAAAATGTGGACATACAGTAATTTGTTTAACATCATCTTCAGCTTCATCCTGGGATGAATCACCACCTGCCAAAAAATACACCAGAATAAACACACCCCTGCAATAAAAGAGTCAAAGCCAAGCTGGAACTGTCTGGGGGCCCATGCAGGAAGAAAGGACACTGGGAGCTCCATAACCATGGGCTCAATCCCAGCTTGCCAAACTATGCAATGTATGACAGCAGCACACTTGCTCCTGTGATGGGAGACACTGCTGGCACGAGCTTTGCAGTGGCAGCAGTGACACAGTTCCTGCCACCTTTTGTCACTACCCACCACCTCCCATCGCTCTGCCAATCCCCCACAACATGCCCACAAAAGCATTTAGGCAGCTACACTGAAAACAAGATCAGCAAAACATAATAATCAGTACATTGTCAGAAAAAACACCTTCAGAATAGAATGACTCTTATGAGTAAAATTATAAAGAGAACTTGTATCTCACCTCCCAAAAGAAAACACAACTTGTACAGCATTTACCTTCATTAGCAGCTTCTCTTTCTCGGTGTTTTGCATCAGCCTTGTCCAAGTAGGTGAAGCTTGGCCTCAGCTGAAGAATTCCGTGTAGTGGAGTCAGGTGAAGTTCACCTGAAAAAGAGAATTAACGTTGGTTAAAATTGATTTTTTCCAATGCACAGGGACAGCACTTTTCATTATCTCCCTGTCTCTGTAAAGCCACAGCTTCAATTGAGCATAAATATTTAATACAGTAAAACGTAAAAAGGGATTGAAGTGCAAAATTCATCCCGTGTTGAGGATTTTAAAAGAGTATGAAAGACCAAGACCTGTTTCTGTTATTTTTCTTTTTGTGTTGAAACCAGATCTTGTAGAGAGCCACATTCTGGGTCAGGCCTGACCTGTAGTTCAGGAGACTCCTTGTAAAATAGTCATCACTGAAAACAACCTACATATTGTCACCTCAGATGACCACCAGAGCAAAACTCTGTGATGGCATGGGCAGTCAAGAGGAGCAAAAATTGTCGAACAGGAAACTGAGACAGACAAAATTAGATGAAGATAGTAATATAAATAACAATGATAAATTCATGCAACGAATGTGTATTATTTCAGGCCACCATAAACTGTTAAGATTCTGGAGGCATCTACAAACCCAGTGTTTTTATATAATATTTACAATTTTGCTAGACCTTCTCAAGGACTCTTGGGACACTGAGTTCCATAAAACATAGACTGAAGACAAAAAGATCAAATAGGTCTTATCTTAACCCTGAAATGAGCATGTTTCACTGAGGTGAGGGTTAAGCAAAAGCAACTTACCTTTTTTATAGACAGCAGCTGCATAGCGGGAAACGTTGCTGGCAGCTTGGGAAGAGCAGAAAGTTTGTTTGTCCATCAGCTTCCTGCAGACAGAGGAGGGTGGTGAGATGGCCTTCCACAGGCAATGAGGGATGCAGATGTTAGAGGTCTGAAACCACCAAATCTCAAAATGGACTATCAACAACTGCAGCAAATATATATATATACACACACACACACATGTTTTTGTTTGCAATTCAGAATTCACAGCAGCCCCCGTGACTGTACAGCCACTTGTACAGCTCTCCCTGAAGTCCTGACGGACATACAGATTTCTATGCTCACCACAAAAAGGAAAGGAAGGCAAAGAGGACACCTACGAGGAATAGGTGCTTGTTTCATCTGTGCATGTGCCATCCACGTTGAGAGCGATCTGTTCTCCCTTGCTACGACAGTAGTTGGGATTCAAAGTATCAATGGCCATTTCAAGTTCAACCTAAAGAATATGAGAGGTAAGACAGCCCATTACCATTGCAAACCCCCAAATATATCAATTAAAACCCAAATCCACACTTCCTAACCTTTCCCTAGGTTTACAGTGAATTTAAACACACAAGCAGCATCATTCAAATCCTAAATCTCATGTAGAGTGTTGAGCAGCATATATATGGGTTTTTGTAGGATAGGGACATTTAAACAACAAGCTGGAGATACATAAACTCCCATGTAAATGAACAGGATCAGAAGAAACAGAGTTCTTTAGGCATCCTTGAAATACACCTTCACTTTGTTGGATACCTGCCACTATATTATCAGTCTAGTTTACTTATCAGTACAGATCAAGTGCACAAGCAACATCCTTCAAGCCTTCCCACCTCTGAGGATCCATTCAGAACCCCTCTTAAGATGTATTTCCTTCTAGTTTGGGTACCAAGCAGTATGAAGAAGCTCAGTCCTCTTCAGAGGCAAAGGCCTCGCTTCTGCTAAGTCAGAGACTGCAGCACTTAGTACTGACTCCATAGTTACTCCTGATTTCATTTATCAAAGCACTCTAACAACCTCCAAGTCTTTAGTTACAAGAACTACTTCCTCCCTTAAACTTTAAACTTCAGACAAATGTTCAAAAAAAAAGCATTTTCCTGCATTGCATTTTTATTTATATACTATGACAATACAGTACATAGTCTTCCTCAGGAAGTGCCAAAGCCCTTATAAATTTGTGCATCACAGCTACTGTCTTATTTTTCTTCCCCTTTATGCTATTCCTAAACTGAACTAGTTTCAAGTCCCTGGATGAGACAGTGTATTTACAAAGGCCTGCACAACGCTTACAATGCAAATGTTTGCTAAGTTTAACAGAAGACTTCCTGAACACAATATGCATCCTAACTCCAAAGTTCACCCAAGTACTCTCCTTAATCATTTCCCAGAACCAAATTTTAGTAACACAGACAGCTATTGCTGCAGTTTTTAAATAAGGCATTTTAAAATAATAGCCACAGTTCTGGGATACATTTGCAAGCAAGTGCAATCGCTCTGGCTTTGGCTGTACTTTCACTATCTATACAAAACCCCACTGATTTCAAAAGGACTCCTGATGAGTCACAGCCAGGCAAGAGAGAAATCAAGACCTGCACTGACACTGAAAGACAAGAGCATGGCTCCAAGGCTCAATCCTTCTTCAACCCTTCTCTGAATACTGTAAAGTCCTTTTAAACTGTATTCACTTTTAAAGCTGTATTCTCACAAGAATCTACCAATTGAATTAGCATTTGTAACTACGTTTCCTTGAGTCATTCTATTTTCTATTAAAACAGTGGCCTTTCCATCACGACTTATAAACTACTCTTATTCTAAACTCTACCTCACAGACACAATAAAGACTCCCCAGACCTCCAAGCACAGAGATCTGGTCCTGCAAGTAGCTGCATAGTTAACACAGCTTAATAGCACAACATGCTTTCCTTAAGTACATTCTGCACAACATAACACAACTTTTACAGTTGGACTCAAATGATGACCAACCTTTTGCTGCTTTGGTTTTATCTTCGCTGACAAATGTGTAACATCATCATAGGTCATGGAAGCTGGGCGAATGGGATACTGGAAAACAAATCAATTTCATGAACCCCTCTTCATTTAAAGATCAAAGAACTTCACAGAAATTAACTCCATTTCCCCTGTCCACTCACATGTAGATCTACTTGCCAGATGGAGACAACACATCAAGAAAGGAAATTAGTTGACTGATTCATGAGTCATCAGGGGATTTGGGAGCATGACCTAGAAAGTCTGTTGCTTTCTTCCCAGTCCTCTGCTTTTGTCACTACACAGCCCCCTTGCTCCCCCTCAGGAAAATGGTCCCTCACGTTAGTTCAGCAGAAAAGGAAGTGTTAGAAGCAATTAAAAACCCATCCCTCAGCATTAACTCTCTGGAGAGTTATTACCTAAAAGTAAAATGTTTGTGGGTTTACACAAGTAAGTGTTAGCTTAGAGAACATGGGCCACAAGTTGCTGGTCAGCAGAGCACACCCAGGTTTAGTCAGATGGGTCTCTCTTCTGAACCCCTGGGGAATGCTGAGAGGACAGTGTGGCATCCCAATGAAATCCCCCAGCCAGGGTTCACTCCTGGACTCCAAACTGACTGAGACCTGAACAGGCTTATCTGTATCCAAGACCTTGGCAGGCTGAAGCAGTAAGGAAAGTTACTGCTCTTGGCATTTATTTGAAACAAACTATCACTGCATAAAAGTTAACTGAAATACCTGAAACAGATAAAGCTTCTCCAGTAGACTTCGGGCCAGGAACACGTCAATCTAAAAAGCAAAACAAACAACTTTCATCAGATGCCAGCTGTAACTGATGGAGCCTCAGATAAAAGTATAATTCTCAGAGCTCAAACACTGATAATATTAGCTTTTCATTATAAATTCTAACATAAAACACATTCATGACTCTCCTGTCAAAAGCTTCCCCTCTGCTGACTTTGACATGAAATTTTGCAGTTGGCTTTTTTAAAAACCAAACCTAAAAAAACCCCACTATGAAGAGGCAGCAGACAGTAGCTCTAGTTGTGTTTTTCCTCTCCAAGGAAACTTGGCAAACAAATGTGAAATGGAAGAGGAATATTTTTCCTCCAAGGAGCTGAAGTTAAAATTCTCCCTTTGGCAGCACAACTGAAAGGTAACTTCATTTACCAGTACTTTGGCATAAAATCTTTCTAAGTTAGACAAGAGACATCCATATCCCCAATCTGATTCAATACTTGCATTTGGCCACCAGCACTGAAAATCCACAGATGTTTCATGAATAAGACACATGGAAGCTGCCATCTTAGATACACTCCTGACAATTCCCCCTCCTTTTCTCATGGCTTTTCTCCTTCTTAGGGATTGCCCTTCCTTGTACTTCTGGTGTGTAAACTCAGACATAAAGTGACAAGACACTGTGGCTTCCCCTTGGAACACAGCAGTCCTTTAAGTAAGTCCAGACTCAGAACACAACTGCTTACTTTAGCAGAAGGCATGAAACACTGTAGCTTCATATTTAACAGATATTAACTCATCAAAGTCATTCCAATTTTTTCAGCTCTCAGAGACATATAATAAAGTCACTGGAACCACACAATGGTAGAAGCAAATTTTCCCTCTTCTGACATGGAAAGATTAAGAAGGTGAAAAACCTGAGCTGAACTTGCCAACACAGACACCACTATTTTGACAAAAGAGATACCATGAGCCACATACTTGGCCCACACAACATAATTCTTTGCACAGAGCAAGCCACTGGTTATAAGATAACCACTCATGTTGATGACACATTGTTTCAGCAACCTAAGAACAGTTGGAACTGTAATAACAATAATAATAATAAGAAATTCTCATGTACAATCACTGCTGCTACAATGCACTTTTACCTCTTGTATAATTGGATCATCTTCTTCATTTGCCATGCTAGGATAAAACAAAGCTTTTTCTTGGCTTATTCCTTGGCACAACCTGAAAGAAAACAAAAATGTCCTATGAGTCATTTCATCTGTGTCACATACCGCATGCAGTGGAGTATTTGTTCAAGTTAACTCAGTTCCTTTCAGTGATAATCTGTTTAGTCTGTATTTTGCAGGAATGTATGTGTTTGCATGAACAGGTCCCTAATACTCAACAATCTTGACTGAAGGCCACAAAATTTAAGAGACAAGCAAATGTCTCAAAACCAGGTAAGTTGTAACTCCTCTGAAAGCCTGCAGTTATGTAGGAGAGCACTAAATCAAGGCCACAGGGAGGGAAAGGCCGGCCTTTCACACTGGAATAAAGTGTATCTTTATAGGCTGTGTCACTGTAACACACAGGTACAGCTGAGCACGTGTGAGCTCCAAAACTGCCACTGTCACTACAGACAGCGCCAGCCACCTCCCCAGCCTCCTGCTCCAGAAATCCCCTGAAAACAGGCAATGGAGGAAGCTCCCAGCTAAGAGCTGGGAGAAGAAAAAAAACCTATGTAATCCCTGTGCTTGGGACCAGACCATATTCCTGCCTGTGAATATGCTGACCTTGATTTTCACCTGACATTGCAGCCTTGTCTCCCAACCTACCACTCTTCAGACTGTCCTGCTAAATGAGAGCTCCAAAATACACTCCTTGGTCTTTCCTGGAGTCCTTTGAAACCATCAGAGCAACAGACTCTACTTCATAACTACACCAACCCTAAAGAAAATATATTAACTGGGGACTGGGTGCTCTGCAACAAAAGTTCATCATGTTCATCATGGAGTCAGTGCTGTGCCTGGTTCAGACTTTTGAATGAAAAATGAACCCTCAGCTAAAGCAACAATAGCTTTTCCCTCCTGAAATCAAACAAAAGGATTTACAAATTATTTGGGATGCCGCTGCAACAGTTTAGATCATTCAAGACACTGTTAATCAGCCGGTACTGGTCAAGATAGGCATACAAAAGTAAAACCTCTCACAAACTGACTTAGGAAAGTTTTTACAACAAAGATGATCAGGCAAAGGAACAAGACCTGTGTTTAGGAACTCTCCCTCACTCTCCCTCACCCCTTGATGCCAGCTTGCTTCTTTGCTGGACCTCCTATGGAGGAAGAGAAAGAGGCAGCATTCAGGATCAGCTGGGGAAGAAGGAACCCAGCATCCATGTTACATCCAAGACAGTGGCTTTTTTCTTTTCAAATACACAAACCACAACACAATTTAGGCAGCTCAGTATATTTTAGCTGATGGAGGGGTTTCTCAGAACATCATGTTAGTGTATACACAGTTATCTCAGAAACCCTTCAGAGAGGCTGGACATTCTGGATATAAGTGTTATTAACATCACATCATGGGCAAATTCCCATTTAGGCTTACACTGTTTCTGCCATTACACACAAACCTGATTCCAATTTCTCACTTACAGATTCTCCACTACCAAAAAAATGCTGCTCCCAGTACGGAGCTGGAATTTCCCATTTCTTTATGCACCAGCATATCCCAGGCTCTTCCCACCACATACCTGTATTTAAAAATCTATGACTTAGCATTTCAGATTCATATTTGAAATAGTTTTGTGGCAATGCAAAACCTTCACAGCAAAAAAGCCAGTACCTTAACTACAAGGGGGGGGCTGTTAGAGCAAAACCCTGAGTAAGTGCTATCAGGCTGCTCTCAGTGTTTTCTGTCAGGCACTCAGTTCTTCCCACAAATACAAACCAATATGTTTTGAAGAAATGAGATTTGTCTGCTCCAATTTTGCTTTTCCCCTGGGGGGCCTGACACAGCAGCCTCACGTAGCACCAGCCTGACAGCTCTGCAGACATGGAACAACTGCAGTTTGCATTCAGCACAGAGATGAGGGAGGGAGGATGCCCAGGATGTGTGAGAACACGTGGTAACACCCAGAAGGTGGGACATTTCGATCCAAACCCTCCCTTCTCACACCCCTGAGAGCACTGGAACCACCCTTCCCTTCCTGACAGCCTGAGTGCCAAGTGTGTGCTAGCTTCACACTTCTGATTTCACTTTCCAGAAGAGAAATTAAGATTCCCTGGGCTAAGGAGAGATAGAGAAACTTAGCCTGAAGGACCTGGTCTCTGGTCCCTCACCTAGCACTGCTTACGCAATTATACACAAAATGTTTGTGAATCCAGCTGTCACCACTCAGGGAAAATGCTGTATTATAGAGATTACATTTTCTTCTTATTCATGCAAGGACAAAGCATGACTACAGCTCCTTTCATTGGAGTATCAGACTGACAGGTCTATAAATAGGAAGCAGTGTGTCCCAGCACAACTTACAATACTGATGCAACTGGAAGTAATCTGAATCAGAATGATGGCATGCAGTTACAATTCCATGTCTAATACATACATATATATATATATATATATGTATGGTGGTATTCATTTCTACATTTCTCATATATTTATGATACCACCAGACTTACAGAATGGAATTAAACACTAAGACGTAGCAAACACAGTCAGTAGTTTCAAACTTCCTTTTGGCAGAATTGTTTTCTTTTAAGAGGGACTTTCCTTTAAGTCGCAAATCTAAATATAATGGGAATTATTAGTGCGAATCATTAAACTTTAGAACAGCTTGCAGGAGGGCAAGAGATACAAATCTTCTCATTTCTCCTGTGACATAACCAACACAAGGACCAATGAAGTCACTCATTAGCTGCCCATAACATCAATTTAGAACCAACAAAGAAAAATACTATGGTAAAGAACCATAAAAAATCAACGATTAAGTGACTGAGGCCTACACTTCTAAGTCGGAGCTTAAAAAGGCATTTGAATACTAGAATTTTTTTTTATTACCAAAGAATATAATATAACTGTAAGAAAGAAAACTGCAAATCTGCACATCATCTGACACACAGACTTTTACCCAGGACTGCAAGAAATGCTCCAGCATTTCATTCATACTTAAATTTGATAGTAATAATGGACCCCCAAAGTACCAACACTGCAACCTGACATATTCTATGTATATAATTATGCAGTGCAGGAAAGGTCGGGAATTCCTGCTGCATCAGTGTCTTAAAGCACAAAAAATGAACCAGCAAAGTGGGAAAAGTGCCATTTCCTGAATCACTGCCATAACTGGCACCCTGACTCTCCTCTGGAGGGGGTGTCTCAGCAATCATTTCACTCAGGGTGGCCGATGGCACACAGTGAAATGGAACCTGCAAAAAAGCAGCTGAAGCACCTTCCATACGTTTATGATAATCATCATTTTGACCCAATTACTTGCTTAATTTTCTCCTTGCTCTACCTGTCTGCAAGCAGCTTTGCACAGTCATCTTCTGGCAGCGAACCCAGGAGGGCTCCTCTGCACCAGGACCTCTCTCCGGAGGTGAAGGGAACCTTCAGGGTTTCAGAGATTATGCATTAAGCATAAACCTTTCTGTAACACCTCAACATTTCTGCAGTGCAGTCCGTGCTCGGCCAGTCCCGCCGGGGCACAGTGTGAACGTCCCTCCCGGGGCAGGTCGCGGTGCCCGGGCCGTGCCCCACGCGGGCAGCGCTTCCCGCTGGACTCGGCTCTGCATTCCTGGCACCGAGCTTTGTCCTGACACAGCAGCACCGCGGGTGCGGGAAAGGGGGACCCGAGGGGAGGCCACGGGGAACCGCCCAACTCGCACCGAGCGAAGCCGCCCCGGTGCGGGAGGGCCGGGCCGGGCCGGGCCGGAGCCCCCGCGGAGCCGGTGCGGGCACGGACAGCGGGTGCCGGCTGGGGCAGGGCGGGAGCTGCGGGAACAGGGCGCGGGAGGAGGGGGGCTCGCAGCCCCCGCAGCACCGGCCGGGGCTCCCGGGGCCGCTGCGGGAGCCGAGGGACCCGCCCGCTCCCCTCCAGTTCCGAGCCCTGTCCGGGCGGAGCGACCCCGCTGCCCCCGCGGTGCCGAGTGCTCGGACAGTCCCGTCTGCGCCGCCCTCCCCGCACAGGCAGAGCCCACCCCAGGCCGCGCTCCTCCCCCGCCACCGCCCACAGAGTCCCCGCCACCCGGGCGGCGCCGGGAGGTGCAAAAGCGGGTGGGTGCCCCCCGTACCTGCGCGGGCCGGGCGGGCGGCGGCGCCGCTGCCCCGCTCCCGTGTCGGTGGCGGCGGGGGCGGCCTCAGGCAGCCGCCATGTTGGTGACACCCGGGCCGGCACGTGGGGACGCGGCACCTCCCCCTACCCACAGTGCCCTGCGGGCACCGCCGCCGCCAGGGGGCGCTGTGCCGGCCCGCGGCACAAAAGAAAACGTTATGGCAGCGGTGGGATTCGAACCCACGCCCCCGAAGAGACTGGAGCCTTAATCCAGCGCCTTAGACCGCTCGGCCACGCTACCGCCCTGACACCACATTTCGCGTCGGCTGTTTTACTTTAGAACTGCCTTTGCCCTTCCCCTTCCAGCAGTACCCACGTCCTACCCTCTGTATCCCCCGTCCCAGCAACCGCTCTCCCCACACTCCCCCTTCCACCTGAGAAATGAACCGCTGCGGGGTTCTGTTCAACCCCTGTCTCCAAGCCGGTGCACGTGTAGCGCTGCTGTGCAAGCAGGGACGAGCAGCGCCCCGGGGACGCGCCTTGGGGACAGTGCCCGAGCCGCGCCCGGGCCCTCCGCGCCGCCCCCGCTGCCACGTGGATGCCACGGCGCAGCACAGTCGCCTCCGCGGCACGCGGGGCATCGCTCCGGCACACACCCACCCCGAAAGCCTAAAAACAATTCTAAAGTTTTAATTTTCTGTTGCAAAGCCACGACTCACTGAACGCGCAAAGCTGAAAGTCGGCAGGCTTTATGGCTGGGGGTTGGGGTTTTTTGCTCGCAGCACAGGGAGGCTGCAACAGCAGGAGCCAGGACACTTCTGTGTAAAGGGGTAGTAGCATCAGCAGCCCCCAAGAACGTGCCTCGGAGGGTCTCTGGCCATATTTTGCTTGAAAGTCTGGTAAGTTTTCTTCAGGAATTAGTGTTATCTTCACCGCTTAATTGGAACTGAAGGGTTGTATTTGGAGAAGAATTCCAGCTTCTCTAGGGTAAGGCCACAAAGTTTTTATGCAGCTTGATTTATTTGTGTAGTTGTGGTAGTTCATTTAAACGGGATGGAGAAAATAAACCTGCTGGAGTTCTGCTGACAGCCTTATTCAACCCTTTCCCCTGGCACCTCCCACAGCCTGTCCCTGCAAGCACCCGGAACTCTCTTGCCAGGGAGCTGCTGAAAATGGAATCACAGAATGGTTGGGGGGGGTTGGAAATGCCATTTAAAGGCTCGCTAGTCCAACTCCCTGCAATGAGCAGGGACACGTTCAACTAGATCAGGTTGCTCAAAACCCCGTCCAACCTGGCCTTGAACGTTTGCAGGGATTACATTCACCACCCCTCTGGGCAAGCTGTGCCAGTGTCTCACCACCCTCACCGTGAGAGGCTGCAGCCTTGCAGAGTCTTGGTAAAAATTTCATTCACTGCCTACACGTACTGAGGAATAACAGCGCACACGTGTAAGCATGAATGGGCTCCTCCTCCTCCGGCGCTGCTGCAGTTTCACACCCCCAGTTCAGTGCGGGCTTTTTTTGGGAACAGAGGGAGCTGACGCTCCTCCTACGGCCCTGGCTTTGCAGAGACGCAGGAGAGGTTCAGGGAGGAGGGAAGACAGGCAGACCTGAATTGGCTTCACACAGCAAATCAACTGTAATCTGCTTAGGCAGAAAATTGTAGGGAGTCTGATTTAGCAGTCTCCGGCCATGAGTGTGTGTCTTGTGTGTGTGTGTGAGGCTGCATGGAACACGCATCACAAACTGCTCCTAATTGCATGGGCTACTCGGCCCCACAGGTGGTGTTGCCCAGGCAGTGATGGACCAACACCCTCCCTGAGAAGTGTTTTTCTGCCCTGTCACAGCTGAGGGCAGCCTCTGTCCCTGGAATGTTTGGGTGCCTGGCCACAGAGACATTTCCCGTGAGCGCTGAAGGAAGCCTGTGTACCCAATATTATTCACATCAGCCATGTGTGACACTTACAGGGGACAACAGCACAGGCTGGAGGTGGCAGTTGGGTCACCAGTGTTTTTCATTTTACATTATGAAAGAGTGAACTTCCAGGAGAACTCAAATTACACTGCAAGCTACCAGCCCCATTGTACTGTTACCTGGCACAAGAGTTGGCCAGAGAACAGCAAGGACCCAACACTTGTATCAAACACTTCCAGACTAAGGACCAGGCCTGATGGTTACAAACCCAGGAGCTTCCCCAGCAAGGGGTCAGGTCCAGGGAGGCACATGAGAGATGTCCCTGAACATAAACCTGAGAACAGCCTGACTCACCACTGGCAGCGCTGGCCCTGAATTCAGCCTGAAGTTCAAATGAAATTCTGCCTTTCCAAATTCAGATGAGAAGTCCTGCTTTGGCCCATCTAAACTACACCTGTGTCTGTCAGCACTCATTCTACTCTGAATGAAATTCTACCTGTGGGGAAGAGAATGAGATTCAAATCAGTCCCCCAGACCAGTAATTAAGGAACAGGCAATATTCTTATTTACACTGTATAAGCTCTAAGTGTTGGCTGTCTCCATGGTTTTTGAAGAAGCTATTTCCACTTCCTTTGTTACACTTGCCAAACACTCCAGCTCTCTGTGACAGCAGCTATAACTAAAGGTTACAAAGGCTACAAAGCTATAGCAGTGCCAAATTTCACCATTTTTCTTAGTGATTCTACACTGCAGAGGCCCAGCTGGGGCTTTTTTTGTTAGGAGATTCTGCTATTTCACAGTGCCTGTGCTAGAGAATAATTTCATATTGTTTAAACTACACAGGTACAATAAGTTCTACCTGTCTAAATAAAGCAATAAAAAAAGCAACATAAAGAGCTCCATTTTTAACAGTTTGAAATCGAATGCAAATCAAAGAGCACATCAACCCTTTAGTTTTCCTGAGACAAACAGATTTTGTTGGCAACATCTAATTTATTTCCTCGCAGTTTGTTACTGGGACTGTTGAAAGTGAACAAAATCAGGGATGGAATAATAAAAACAACACAGAGAATTTCTGGAAGCTTGCAATAATAGGATTGAATTTTGGCAAATTATAAAAGAAAAAAAACAAAAGCAAACCCCCACATGCAAAAAAATAAAACTCTACTGAGAAAAACGACAAAAAGAACAATTTTATTGACCAGCCAGAATGAAAACAGACAAAGTGAATGAGAGGACTAAGTGATGCAGGCAGGCAGTATTTGCATGTCTGACACACAAACAAAGGCTTCCATCTCACTGTCCTTACCCATGCAATATTCCCACTGACATCTGGAAACACTGAACCCAGGTAAGTTCTGGGAGGCTGAGCCTCAGATTTATTTTCACATTTTGTACAAATACAGATTTTTATTCATTGTGAATAGATTAAAAATACAGCATGTAGCAATATCACTGCAAAAGTCTGTCAAATGTATAGTTTTTCCCTTCAAAAATCCCACAGAATACAGTTATTTCTGTAAACATAAAAAATTTTCATATTATTGACACTCCCATTTATTGTATGGCTAAATCATATGATACCATCTTAGGACAGAAGGTAGTCTTCATCACTAAAAAGTAGTATTTGCAAACAAAGATTTAATCATAGTAATTTTTGCACTGAGTTGTGTACACATTTACATACCAGATCTACACAGAGCTGTCAGCAACTTTAGCAACTACTGAATTTAGCAAATTAAACTACACCAAAATGTGTCAATAATTACACTCTACATCCTTTACATACACATTTTAGAGGGGCACTTTTAGTCTCCTCTCCTCCCTACATGGTTGGTGGTGTTGTCACACGTTTCCTTCTCAAGGAAAATCTCAAAGACTTGGCATCAACACCTCATGAGGAAAACAAATCCTTTTTATAGTGCCTACACTGTATTGGTTCTGCACAAAAAACAGACTATTCAGCTGTCTTTCGAGGTCACAGCTGGCATTTTAATGCTATGAACTGAAATAGCAAAAAAGGCCATGTCCCAAAGAGGCTTTAGGTATCTGAAGCAGAACTTTGGATAGGCACTTTAAACATTCATCAGATCTGCAGTCCTACAAACTCTGGTTCTTTTTCAGCATATTAGGTCCAAAAAATATTAGGTCCAAAGATCCGGTTGCTTTAGTACCTTGGTTAATACCACCAAAGACCGAGATCTAGAAATTAGATACTCCTCCATCAATGGGTGAAGAGCTTTGCCTTCACTCTCAAAACACAAACAAACTAAAAAGGCCGTGGGCACTACTGTCCCACAAGCCCTGCAATGTACAGTAAGATGTTGCCATGTGTTGCAAGACTACTCATGGCTATAATTGCCTGGTGGTTACAGCACCCACCCAGAAGCAAAACATCCAAAGATAACTCCCTTCTCTCCTTGAAAGGGTTCAGATCTTGTTATCTCACACCCTTAACCAGCAGGAGATCTTTCAGACAGTGGCAGTTGTTATTAACATCATCCTTGGATATTGTTTGAACAGTAATTCAAGATCCACTTGCCAGAAAGAGAAAATGGGGAGCACAGCCTGAGCCCAGTGGTGGGCACTGCACAGGAAAGGGAGGACTGACTTCTGCTCCTTGAGCAGTTTCTGCATTTTACAAGAAATTAATATTACTGGGCTATGCATGGAAGAAATCCTGTTCAGCTGCACCATCTCACAGCCTGCTTAGCTTTAAGCATGTTTTTAACAGCTTGGCTGAAGCGGTGAGCACTATCGGTTATTCAGCACTTGACAGGGGCTGCCCCTTATGGACATCAATTTACACCCTCAGGAGACTGTAAGGCCAAGAAAGCAGAAGCTTCCACCTTAAATCTCCTGCAAAATTACTGTTAACCACAGCCAAGGAATAGGAACAGCTTCTGTACTATCCACAGAGACAGAATAAAATACCAGATTTGGAAGAAACGTCTCTCTATGCAATGATAATTCAACCACCACCACGTAGTTGTCCTCCCATTACTGGTCAGGACCAAACAGACACAGATACAAGTGTTTGGGGATAATACTGTTCTCCCCTTTTAACCAGCAGTTTTCCTCTAACTGACATTTGAAACCATTTTCAGATAAAATACCATTTTAAAATATATTTAAACCATATAAATTGTTTTCTGTACATATAAAAGGCAAATTAACATCTCCTAACCTTTTCAAACATCCCTCTGGAAATGGTGGAAAGCATATTCTCCTTTTAAGTGAGATGATCTAGCTTCACTGAGCATTGAGATGCCACTGTAAAAATAACTTCAAATTACCCATATATTACAGATCTTGCTACTGTACATCATTGGACAAATGTAAGATCAATAGAATTTTATACAACTAAGCTATTATATGGTGCAAAATGTGAAAATGAGAGAGGTAGCTGGATGCCTCGCCTCATCAGGAATGATTTTCTAATGGTGTGATATGCAACGTTGGTGATGAATAAAACATTCCTGAACATCCTCACTGCCAATCTGAAGCATCCTTCCCCCCCTCCCCAAACTGTAAGGATTCTATCTGGAATTCATCTGAGAATAACAGAAGTGTCCAACAATGCCAGCATAATAGAATGGGACTACTTATTAATATCAGTAGTTGCATCCATAAACTGAAAATTTACACTCGTGCAAATTTGGTGAGTTACACCAAAAATGATGAAGAAATGCTGAGAATTTAGGAAAATGTTTTTCTGTGGGTGGGGAAGAGAAGAAAAATGTAAACACACTGATCATTTGCTGCAAAAAAACCCAAGACATGTGAAACCTAAACAATAAGGCTTCATTTTTCTGATCAAAAAAACTAAGCCCTCTAACAGTTAAAAAAGTACAAAAGGTCAAGTGTGTCTGTATTACAGCTTTAAAACACTAACAGAAGTATGCTATGGCACCCTACATAGTTACATTTGAATTTCTCCCCTCAAAAAAAACTTAGAAAACTGAAATACAAAAAAAGGAACTGGTAACATCACATAAAAATATAGCTTTTTAGCTGCAAATGCAGCAAGTCTATAAAAAATTTATATACAAGAACTGCTTAATTTTGGCGTCATTCTTCCATCATCGCCCAAGCCTCTTCTGCTTTTTGGTAGTACTGATTTGCCAGTCTGCCTTTCATGGCTTCCATTGCTGCTTCTGCTGCTTCTGTGTAAAGCTCACCTAGAGGAGGAAACAGGATCAGTTATGTTGACAGAGTAAAGGAAAAACATCGCTTTAGCCTGAAGCAAATAAAGGACAAAAGGAGAAATGGAGATCAAACTGCAGGGCAGGATGTGTGGGTGTGTTTTAATAGTGTCAGAGTTACATCAGCTGGGAATCTGGGTTAAAGTTGTATGACTGGCTGCTGATGGCTCTTCAGTGTACTGTGAAGGACTGGAAATATGACCGGCCTGTAGGACACCCTAAGAGGACTCCAAGACACAAACATCTAACATGGAGATTACACAGCAAGTAAGAGAATGTCGTGCAGGGGCTGGAGTCATGGGTGTAACTCAAAATACAAGCAGCAACCTGCATCTGAGGGGAGTGACCCAAAAGAGCAACTTGGAAGGGAGCGAAGGTTGCCCGGTAGTGACTCAGTGTGTCACATAATTGGACCTGGCACCACCCACTACCCCTGTCATTGCCAAGATCTGTTCTTTCACTGTTTCCAGCCTTGTTACACCCAGCATCATTGCAGCTTCACCCACAAATCCAAAGGTGCTGACCCCCTGGATGTTTTGTAACAGAGAAAGCAGGAAGTCTATTTTTGGGGTACATGCTGGGGTAAAAGGGAAGGAAAAGCAGGATTACTGATTACAGAAACAAAACAAGGCCTCACCTGATCTCTGTGGATCCTTATCCAGGTGGAACCCTCCCGTCATTAACATCTCTGCTTCCCTGGCCAGGAGCAGGTAGCGGGGCTCATCCTGAGTGCCATCATATTCCCCTCCCTCGTCGTAGTCAGTCATGTTCAGCGCAGCGTTGTACCAGTGCAGGGCCTCCTTCCAGTCCTGGGCTCTGAAGTTAAACACAATTTTTGAAGATGGTTCCCTTAGGCAACAAATGTACTTTGCACTGGAGATTCAGAATCCAATTTTGCACTGACTTCTCAGAGCTTTGATGCTCCCAAGAAAGCAAACATTCTCATGGAGGCTCACTAACTGCACTGCAGCATCAGGTCACTACAGCAAAATGAGGCTGGGGCCACTTTATGCAGGAATTAGAGAGGAGAAAGTAGCAGACTGAAGTGTTTTGCTGAACTCCAGAGTCTGAGCTTCATTACCAGTTGTGTGCTTTTGGTGTGGCATTTATATTTGTGAAGATAATTGATTTAGAAAAAGATCTGAATTTGCAGAGAGTCTTGTTTCATAAATGCATTAAAAATCAGTGATTTTCATATTGAGAATGCTCAGTGCACTTCAATAAAAAGCGTAATGTTGTTTGGCAAAGGTGAAATTTAAAGTTTCACTGTTGTGCAAAACAGAAAACTCACGTAAATAACAAGGACATGCCAAAATACAAAACTAGAAAAACCACTATCATCACCTGTTATATTTGGTACTTAAAGAAGTTAATATTTGTCCACTTTTAAAAACTCAACTAAAATGCTAAAAAAGAAATAACTCAAAAGGCTACTGTATAGCCTTTTGGAAGGTCAAATTAAGAGAGACTTACTGAGGTAATAGCATTTTTAAACTTCTTAAAATTTAAAATCACCCTTAATTAAAAGTAACATACCTGTCTGCAGCAAGATTTACACCTGTATCATATGCTCTTGCTATCAGAATCATGGAAGGCCGGTCTCCAGCTTCTGCTGCTCTCAGCAAGTAATTAAATCCTTTATTTCTGTTCTCCTTTGTGTCCTGGTAAAACAAACAAAACCTTTCAAATGCATGTTTCTAAGCAAAACCACCCCTTTGTCCCTCTAACACTAAATGCAGTTTCTCCATGTCAGTAATGGCTGCAAGTGTTCGGTGTGTCTGAGAAACAGAAACAGGCACAGCCATAAGAAACAAAGCAGCTGAACAGTGAAGACAACTTCAGAAACCTCCCAAAGGCATGCAGTAAGTTCCTGGCAAAATAAGAGAGGCAGCATTTTTTGCTGTTTTGTCCAAGTCCTTAATTACGAAGTCATCTCTTTTCTCTGAGGGGTTACAGAACACCTAACTATGGTTACTGTTTTCTCTACTTCCTGCTCTTCTTATTTTTACAATGCACCATAAATCTGCATTTTGGCATTTTCTTTGATGTGTTTACCTCCACAGTGACCTCAGAAAGAATGTGATGTGGCAGCTGAAAGCACATAAGTCCTAACCCAACGATGGCTTCCAGCTCCCCACAGTCTGCAGCATGTTCCAGGTGAAAAAGGGCCGACTCCTGATCCCACTCCTTGTCCTTCTCGCAGAAACGCCCGGCTTCGTGGTAGCGAACCATGGCCAAGTGAACCTGGAGCACCATTGCACAGGGAAGAGGCACAAGTATTTCATATGGATCTGATCCTTCCAAACCCTTGTGCCCATCCTTTACCAGGTCTTAGGGGCATGCCCTGGCACATCTGCTGGGACCTTGGAGAGCTCTAGGAGGGAATCACAGTTAAAGGCACCCAGCCTGCAACTGCCTGGCACCGCAGCCACCAAGGCAAACAGCAGTGATTGTGGGGCACAGACTTCAGCGCACAGTAAGGGCCCTCCCAGGGGAGGAATTAACCTGAGGCACAGAAAATCAAGGCTATCAGGGGTCAAATCCTCACACCACTGAAGCCTTCATTATCAGTGGAGGGCAGGATTTCATTCCAAACGTGCCATGGGATTTTGAGGGGCTTTTTGACTTCCCTCCCCAAGGGAAAAATTGGCTTCTTCACAAACCAAAAGTTTTAAGAATACCTAAGGCTCTCAGGATGTTCAGGAAGATCTACACCATGTTTTAAGTGTGGGCTTAAGCCCATCCATAAACCGAAACTGAATTCACATTTGCATTATCTTGAATAGTCTGGAGTAAAAAGAGTTGGTCCATGCTACCACTTCTCAGGAGCCCAGCCTTGCCTAGGTGCAAGGTATGTGGGTCAGGCACACCATAACTATCCCACTGTAACTTCCCTGGATGATGCCTCTGGAAAGGCAGACTAACCAACAGCAGGGTCCTTCCCAAAGGAGCCCAGATGCTGCAAGTCCAAAAGCAGGTGGAACTCATGGGTTCCTGAGCTTAGATGTCCTTTATATAGTATGGTTATGGGACACAAAGCTATGGATGTGTTTATTTTCACCTGCACAAATAAACTCATGCAGGGCAACATCTCTATGTAAGTAATAAATATGTTTCTTTCCAGTTGGAAAAAAGAGGATTACTAGACCCACCTACCTTTCCAAGGATTGACTTCCCGATTTTCTTTTCAAGTTCTAGTGCATTGAGCCTCTGAATTTCTTGGGCAACACAGGATGGTCTGTGGACATGAACTCTGGAAGAGTTGTACAGATTCCATTTCTCCACACTGATCTGAAATATGAAATAAACTATTATTCATATGTAAAATTAAAGTTTTCATATATATGAATTACCATCCAGAAATCAAAGCCTCCATTAATATTGCTACTTTTTAGTAAATACTGTAATTTGAGACACAACTTTCAAGTCATGTTAGTAGCTGAATAAATGATTATTATTCATCATTAAAGAAACAGAGTAAAGCCTACTTTTTCTAATCTAAACATCATCACTTTGCAATGAAGCAAAGAATCATCTTTAAGTTCTGAATCAGAAAAAAAGCAACTGAATAGTCACATTGCAAGTACTGAGATTATCCATACACAAAAAAATTAAACCCACACATTTATGATCAGAATTTCAGTTCACAACATTTTAAATGCTGCTAGCAGTCTAGAGCTCTAGAAAAATGAGAAGTAACAATGCAGAAGATGACAGGCAGATACATGCATTGGTGTTTCTCAGGAGGTGCAACACAAATGAGAATAAATTTTTCAACACAACTGGTGGGTGGGAAACAGTAGCTGAAAACAATCCTATCAAAATGAAAGGAAGGGATGAACAACAGGGAAGGTTACTGAAAAAGAACTCCACTGTTAAAGCTGTTTCAATTTCCTAAAACAGAAATAAATAATATTTACAAGGAAATTCTGAAAAGTGTATCTAGGTAAATTATTGTTGTCAAAGCTGTTTTTTCTTTCCTCGCAGAGTAGTTATTTGTTTAAGTTTACAGCCACAGACCAATTATCACAGAAGTTATATTTTGTAAAAACATACAAGAAGGCTTGTCTTCCGTAGCTCAATGAGATACACAGTGGAGACAGCTACTGTCACCTATTTCAAACACTGCATGTTTTCAAGAAATCATACAACCACATATAGGATGCAATTCCAAAAGTGACGTACAGAAATGAATTATAATCTAGTCAGACAGGAAAAAAATCCACAGAACTATAATTATTATTTTCAAGTGAGAAACCCATGCATAATCACTAATTTATGTCAGGGGTCAGTTACAGAGGTGACAGTTTCTTTAACAGTACTTCTTTAACTGGAAAGTAAAGACAAAACAAAAAAGGAAACAACACAGAGTGGTAAATCGATATTAATAAACATATTCTGTAGCTGAAAAGGGAGGGAAAACGAATCTGATTTAGTGATGTGGTTAGATGAGTGGAACAAAGGACAAGCAGAGCAGCAGACTTAGTCTATGAACATTTCTGCTTTATTTACCCTTGCAGAGCTTCCCAAACTGTCTTCATCAGACTCCTGTCTCCGGATGTTGTTTGAATGGCCCTACGTTAATGTAAAGATTTACATCATTTAATTTGCAGCAACTGCTGTGTGCCAGTTATCCCTCTAGACAATTCCTATCCAGCAGAATTAATGCTGACCATGACCAAAATCGATTCCACTGGATCCTTTTCTTTCAGTGATATCACAATGTAGTAAGAAACATACCAAAATGGTAAAAACATGGCACACACAGGCTTTAATCCTGTGAGCTGGAGATGCCATGACAAATACCTTCAAAGGTGACAAAAGGACTCGTATCTTTGGAAGCATTATTCTCTTTCCTGTCTTCTAATTAAATATCTTGTGAAGATCTTCAGGTCAAAAAGCATTTATTTAAAAGTTTATATTTTAAAGGAGTAACCAGCTTACCCACAGGGATTCTAAAGTCGCATGTTATTAACTGATAACAACATTAAGTTCTGTGATATTCAAGCCATATAAAGTAGACAGGGTAAGAGGCTGAAAGCAGATCATATTCATGGATCCCACATGACAAGAAGCTGGCTACATTTTCCATATGCAATACAGAATAATAAAACCCCCACAACAATATGTAATCAAATATGATGTTTGAAATTAAGCTCCTCATTACAAATCATCTTTTTCCTGTAGAACTGTCATTCCCAAGATGAATAAGTAATTTTGCAACACACGGAAATTTCTGTCTGTTCCTCTGTTTAGAAAGCCTAGATCAAGAGGGATAAAAAATAAGATTCTTCTATGAAAACAGTTCAAGTATGAACAGGCCCAACTCTGCTAAACCCAGATTCTCACCCTTTCTCTATGATCCAGATCTTCCATCTCACTTCTCTTTTCACTGGGGTATCCACTGTCTCCACCATTTTCAAAATCCTACAGAACACAAGAACAGAACAGCATTAGCACTGTCCTTTGGAAGGATCTCAGCTTGACATTTCCCACAGAGCAAACCTTTTGCTGGTTCAGTGAAAAATACTGGATGGTTATACAGGATGAAAATGATTGTAATGTTGTGCTACCTCTGACAGACAGAAGAAGACTTAATGATACAGAAGGTACTGTCTAAGATTGTCTTCTCTCTTACATATATATAAAAAAATAAATACATTAAAAGATAAAATATGCGAGTCTTTGATTTATTAAGTCAAGAGTCCACTAGATACAGTTTTCAGTATTCAGTGGTAGCCAGTTAAAAGATAAACCAGTAACTGGTACTAAGGTCCAGCACTGGAAAAAGTCCATTGCGAACTTCTTGCATGTCTTCAGGTGAGGTTCTGCAACATCCCACAGTACCAGGATTTGCAGAGGCCTAATCCACAGGGTTTCTGCTTAGTTTTCATACCACAACAGTTGCCAAAAGTGCCCGAGACACAACATGCAGGCAGGGGAACAGACACACACTTTAATTATCTGTTAAAATACATCAGATGCAAATAAATTTCTGGTGGAAAAAGAATAATGAATGCTATTTTAAAATAAAATGTTCTTCCTTTACTAGAAACAGCAAATGCATGAAGGCAACAGGAGCTGCAACAATGAAAGCAGGCAGAGCACCTTTATGTGCTTTTACTGCACAAAGCTTTTGAGAAGTCCTTTAAAGACACATTCATTAGGGAACTGCAACCTCATTTTCTGTTGAAAAGACACTCACCCTTTGGTTATCAAGCTGATCATAGTCTTTGTGAACCAAGTTATCTACTTCATTGAACACAGGCCAATCTAGGAAGAAAAATATTTGCTTCTTATTGTAAGGACAACATGCTTGAGGAGAAAGCTCTAGACATCATCATTTTACTCCTGTTTTTTCACAGAAACATCCATGCATTAATTATCTACAAAGAAGTCCTTTCAGTTTTATTTCTGCCCAAAGAGGAACACTAGAAACAAGTATTCTGGATTAAATCAATACGCTGTTGGGTTTAAAATCGACTAAGTCCCTGTCCAACATTCAGGAACCCCCCAGAGGTGATGTATGAGGCTCACTCACTAAGCATGTCCACCTTGTGGCTGTGAGGGGTTGCTGAGGAAGGGGAGCAGGGCAGGGAGTCAAAGGCCACGTCGCTCATGCTTTCATCCCCCGAGTTCTCGGACAGGCGGAAGAGCAGAGGGGGCCGACTGCCGGACACCGTCCTCACCCGGCTGCTGCCGCACTTCTCTTCGGTGCCACGGAGGATGGTCTGAGCAGATTCCTTGGCAAATCAACAACAAAGTGCCGTGAATAATCCTTCTGTGTATTCTAATTGCGCCACATAAGCCAACATGAATGTTTATCAGGAGTCCTCTATCGAAGAGGAGGTATAAATACACAAATGTATACAGAAGAATTTGCTTTGAGAAGTTCTATGCCCCAACAAAATATCAAGTCCTGGCATTTTTTCAGTCAGTGAGAGTTCTGTTTAGGACTGAATTTCATTCAAAGCATTTCATCAAGTCCCATTCCCACTAAAATCAGTTGAAACTGAGATTAATTAAAGACAAGTAGTTCTATTTTTTTTCCTACCTAAATTAGGCTTGTAAGATACAAAACTTACCAATGATTTCAGCATTCAAAGACCTACGTGGTCCTAAATATACATCATGTTACAAGGTTTCCTGTCAATTACAGCTACAGCATTAATTCAGAGACAAGTATGAACAAGTCAGCTTTAAACTGCTGTATTTAAACTGCAACATTAGTGATGAGGTGCTTTGTATTTTCCATGTAACCAGCGTATTTCAGTGTTATTTACAGGGCTTTTAAAGTTAGGATAAACTAGCTGTACTGCTTAGTTACACTTTTTTTTTTCTTCCTTCAAGCACTTACAAGCAATTTTTTATTATAATCCAAGGCATTTTTCTCTTTGGGTGAAAGATCAAATGGTACAAGTCCCATGCTCTTGCAGATCTTGTTGCAGAAATGAGAATGAAAGAACAAGGCCATACCTCGAACACCTACGGCATTAAAAAAAGTGAAGAAAGGGTTTACCCGAATTTTATATTACAGTTCACTTATTAAAAGCCAGAAGTCTCAAAGCTTTTTCTAAAAAGTCAAGAGAAAGAAAGAGAAAAAAATGCTTTGAGCACATACAGCTCAACCCACCTCCACTTTATTTCAACACCTGTAAGAGCTTTCCACTCTCTCTGCACAAGAGTTAAAGGAAGTCTGAAAAATCTTCAAAAGCTATATATGCAGAAGATATAATAAAAAACTAAATTGGCTGTATCACTGAGAAACATGCCTAAATCTGATCCTGCTTAGAAAGCTTGCTCTGTCCTATGAACAGCTTCATGTATAGACACTTCCAGATTTAAAAATATGCAGCACTTACCTCTCCACATTCAGCTGTATCCATTCCTGCAATGTGGCAAGGAAATTAAAGGCCATGGTTATCGCTCTCACATTGCAGGAAGCTACTTAATTTCATTACTTGTTTAAGAGTAGGCCAGGAGACATGAGCCAAGATCAGCTCTTATTTTAAATGTTCCTTTGCATGACAGCTGCCCTGGTCAGGGACTCCTCACAATAGAACTTCCCCTTCAGAAATGTGCCAGCTGACCCAGCCCTGCAGTGCCTACTCAGCAGAGAGCTGGGAACAGAAACTAAGCATCCATAGCATGTCAAACAGATCGCTGATTTTACCTAGGTTGCCATCTCCAAAGTCTGTACCATTCTCCGTATGGATCTGAGGGTCCGTGTAAAGATCTCCAACTCCCTGGATATCAACAACAATGAGTTGGTGTCCTGAGCGCTCAAAGGTGAAGTGACTGAAGGCCTGGAAAGAACCACAAAAGATGCCTGAGAACACTCTTTCTTGATCTACTGAAAACAGCAACAGACATTCATCTGTTATAAATGGGAAGTCTGATAACCCTGGCAGTGAAACATAACTGGTATAAACATCATGATGAAAGCAGCAAGAGACTAAAAGCACATAGTGGGTTGTCTCTCCAGCCTGCTCCAACTAGCAGGTGGGCTAAACAAGGCAGGGAGAAAAACAGCAGTGGACACAGGCAGGGGAGAGGAGATTGCTTTATTCCTCTTTCCTGTACTAGAAATTGTTTCCCACTACAGTCTTCACCTTTGGGACTGGGGAGCTGGCTGGTAGAGGGAACAACAGAGGGCTCTGAAGCCAGCACAGAATAACTTCTGTATAAACATTCTGGCTGTGCCTGTGGATCTGCAAGCTCTGCATCTCTGGGACAGTGCTTCCTTCTGCCAATAAGCACAGATCAGCCACATTTTGAAAAAAAACAAGCATGCCACAAATTCTCCTTCCCTTCTGGGAGGTCCCCCTGAAGGGCTGCTCTGTCTCTACATTTTTGCGTCAGATAATGAAGTGTACATTTGTACTCTTCTTCAAAAAACAGATTTCAAGAATCAGGTAAAAAAGCCCTTCTCTTCAGCATAAAGCTGAGATTTTAGGAATCTTCTGGGAAGGCCTCCAAAAAAGTGCTGCCAGGCCTGGGGAAAGTAACTGGTGGTGATAGACAAACATTTTAACTGCAGCAAGTACCACGGAACATTTTGTTCCCGATCTGTGAAAGCACAGCACTGATTCAGACAGCCCAGAACATAAATTCTCTGCTTACATTAAGCATCATGACAAATACCTTAAAAATAGTGGGGAAAAAATATAATGAACAAAACTCTCAAGGCCCAGTAAAACATTCCTTTGCTACGTTGACCACTTTGCATTTTTCAATAGTATTTAAAGTTCTTTTACAAGATCCAAGAATCATTTGAAATCTGTACTTGTATTTCTATATGCAATCTGAGATTCAGCTCTTCAGAAGTTGTAGCTGAAAAACCCCACCTTTTTATGTGCAAATGGCCTAGATTTCTTATTTACATGAGTTGGATATCTGCCACCTCCTTTTGTACATTACGTGAGGCACCAAAAAACCTGTTCAGTACATAGTACATGAGACAACTCTCTCACTGCCTTAATTTGAAAAAAGTTTGAAATATTTCAATGCCTGCAGTTATAATTAAAGTCAAAGGGCTTAAAGTTTCTAAAGACTATTAACCCTGTTCAACTCAACTAAAACCAACAGACACTGAAATGCAACAAAGCAGCACCCAGTGCTTGAAAGAGCAGGCCCCAAGAAAGGGGCCAACAAACTGCAAATAGAGAAATTAATTTGGCATTGTACTGGAGAGCCTGCAGTTTCCTTTCTTGGCAGTAATGCAAGACCTCTGGATAGAGCCAAGAAATTCCCTGCAGCAGACTTTATGGAAAGCACTAAACAAAGACTCACTTGGGGCGTGAGACGGATGTTGTCGTCCCGCACAAATCCAGAATTGGAGTTGTATTTGATGTATTTGCCCTCAATGTAATGTTCCAGATGAAAGAGAGGCTTTCCAGGTCTATTCTTCATTTCAATAATACAGGTCTGTACTATATCCACCTGGGGAGGAAAAGAAAATAAACAATGACTAACAGAATACTGTCTTCAGATCAAAGTGTGTGTGAATCCTCCAGCTGTGAAAACCTTCCCAACGCAAGCAGCTGAACAATTGCAAAGATCTGTCTGTTTAACAAGGGAGTGGGGGAAGAGTCACATGCTTCTTGGGCTATTGGAGGAATTCCACAAATTAAAAGCAGACACTACAAAACAGCTCACACTCCTGCAGCAAATCCCTCTGAAAAATTTTTAGCAAGTGCTGGCTTTCTATTATATTTTGTGTGTACCCTAAGAGTGCACTGCAAAGAGTCTGTACCCAGAGAGGAAATCACAGAGTCACTACAGCACACCTTGAAGAAACGCCTTTTCAGAGAAGGACTGAGGGTATCTACCACTTGGGCATCTCTGTATCCTGCTCTACTTCCTCCCTCTTTTCCAGACAAATTCCTAAAGGAGAAACCATCACAACTCTTTCACTTCTTTTCCTCCACGTGGCACTTAAAATTCCTAGATTTCCAGATTCCTCTCCGTGAGCTTCACTCTATACCTCACCTCGCTGTTGTGAGACAGGTAGTTATTAACTAACCCTCATATGGGAGGCAGTGCACATACCCCACATACTCAAAAGCACTCATTTTGACTATTAAAATTGTTAAGACTTCCAGCAAGTTTCCAGTTCTTCTTAAAAATCAATGCTAGTTATGTGTTTGGGTAGGGTTACAAGATTTAAGCATCTACCTTCCTGGAGCACTAACAGTTAAATGCTTGCTGAGACCGCTGCTGGCAATAAATTCTGTGACATCTCTGGTTATCTCAAAAGCAGCTGGGCACACATCTCAAAGAGCAATACAAACACCATCTTATTTTGGTCTCCAGTCAACAGCTGAGAACAGTCAGACATTCACAAACACATAGCCCCTAATTCTGGAAATATAAAGCAATTTCTGCATTTACTTCATTCAAAATAAACTATCGTTTAATGGAAAACACAGGAGGGCAAGAGAAGTTAAAGAGCATTTAAATGTAATGGAATGTGAGCAAGTAATTCCTTCTAAATTCAGTTGAAAACTAATCCTACAGGAGAGCAAGGCTGCATTTTTGCTCAGTACTTTGAAAGTACCTGTTTCGGTGGCTTGTGCCGGTTGTACTCTTCTCCCCAGAGCTTTGCTTCCATCTGCAGTCGGACATCCTCAAAATACACATCCCTGCTCACACTCTCTATGTATTGCTTGGCAACATAGTTATAGGCACCTTTCCAGTTCTGTGTGTGTAAGAAGTTGGACAGCTTTTTCCTGAAACACAAATTGGTGGTGAAAGGAAACCCAAAAAATTTACTTCAGTCTTTGCCATTTCTTTGCCTGCATTGACAGAGCCAGGCCCCAAGATCAGCATTACTCTCAATCATTTACCAGATATTCTGGCTGAAACATGAAGCAGAGGTAGGGACAAGGGAAAATGAAATGTTCCAAGGGAATGGCTGGGATATGCCAAACTGTTTGGTTTGGCTGGAGCTAGTTCTACTCTGGACTTCCTCCTTTTCTCAATTACTTTCCCTCCTTATTTCCCTCAAACCAAGAGTATGAAGGGTTGCTGCCACCTCAACACCGTGTTCTAATGTCAACAATTATTTTCTGCATAAATTAACAGGGAGTGGCATTTCAAACATGAACTAAGAGAAACCTCTCCTGGAATAAAAGCAAACTGCCGTGTTCCTAACACACAGCAGTGACTATCCCCCATGCTCCCAGAAGGAAAACTGCACCTGAGCTTTTTCTGATGTAACTTTTACCTTTTGTTGATGTGCAAATCTGTAATCCACAGATCCCTCCAAAGCAAGGAGGGGGTGGTGTGGAGCACAGGAAAACTAACAGTGGATCTGCTGGCTGACAACAAGTGCATTAAGCAGGCACCTTAATTAATGGCAGCACTCAAACTCTCAACCCTTTCCCTTCCTTTCTTTCCTCTCTCCCTCCCAAGACCTTGGTGCAGAGGTCTTGGTACAGGGGACACTCTACAGGCAAAGCAACTTCAGACTGTCTGTGCTCCTCCAGGGATGGGCAGACAGCTGCTGGAACAGAGGTCTGGGAAAGAAGGAACAAGGAAGTGACTTCAGAATTTCAGCCAGGATCTGAACCTCCCCAGCTCTTGAAGGAACACATTCCTCTCTATAAAAAAAGGTAGCTCATGTTCTTCTAAATCCACTATCCTCTGAAGTTCATGGAGCCATATGCAGCTAATGCTGTCACTGTCATAACTGAAGACTTGCAGAGTTACAAAAACCTAGAAGAGAGAGCTCCAGATGGGATTTATCAGTGCACCACTGAGACTTCTGGAAAACCCAGCAGTGGGAAGCTGACATACAAGTTATGCTTTCTTTGAATAAGAGGTTAAAGCAAAGCTGCTAACAAATTTCTGTTTATGGCATTTCTCAAAATATTGTGTAATGGGGAATTTGGAAAATAACAAGAGCTAAAAGCAATGTCAGCAGCAACCTCAGCAGGCTCAGAGTTGTTACTTCCCAGGCTTCATTCACCACTGTATCTCTGTGGCTTTGCATGAACTGATACTGATACTGAAACTATACCAAAGAGGAGGGGTTACTTTTCTTCCCTTTTGCTCAAGCTCAAAACATCATGTTTCTGTCATTCAGGAGTATCTATCTTTCCAGAAGCAAAACCAGATATGAAATGCAATTTCTCTGGATTCCACAGCTGGAAAGAAGTGGAAACGTTCTTAAACACACACATGTACATTTTCCAGAAAACATTTGTTTCCAGAGCCTGGAAAGGATGAGATATTCTTCTAGCACAAACTGGATGCTGATGCCCACAACAATTGCTAAGACTCTCCAAGGAAATAAAAGTTCCTCCTCTGTCTTCCCCCACACTTTATCCTTCTGGAAAGCACAGCTGTTAAAGTTCTGCTTTACTCAGAACAGGATTACTCTGATACATGTAATCCAAAGTAAACTCTGGGAGGATAACCTTCTCCACTGATGGAGGCTTTCCAAATTCAGTCTGCACCATCCAAATATTTTTCTCCTTTTCTCTGCCCAACTATAGGCCTCAGGTTGGTCTCCAGGTTGCACACACCTATGGCCACATATCAAATTTTCAGATATTTTAGCATACCAGGAACACAGAAAGAAGGTAACTGCTTCTGTACTTTTACGAGTATTTTGCCTCCAAGACAGTTCACACGAACTCGAGAGCTTTACAAAATTTCCACCACACCAAAGTGAAATTCCAGTCACCACAGAAGAAAATACTGCATGGAGGCCAAGGAAGATAAAGTCAGCAGATACTTACGTTCTGAAACACTCTCGCATCGCTCCACGGCCAAAAGGCTACAGAAATGAAAAACAAAAAACCCATCATTGCCATTTCCACAAAGTTCATTTCTAACCACTAAGAGACACAACCATGTTTTCCCCCCTTTATATCCTGCAGAAAGCAGTTTTCAAACAGGCTCTATAAAATATCTTCTCAAAGAAAAGTGAAAACCCACTGGCAGTGTAAAGAGGAATGTGGGGAAAAGACACTTGGAATAAGCCCCCCTTCTCCCACGGAGAAGACATGATATGTCTTTCAAATAAGCTATTCAAATTCTCTCTCCAGTTGGGAGTCAGCCCCGTGTGACTGCCTAGAGAAGCTGGCTTTGCACACCTCATGCTGCATTGAGGCTTCCACACAGGATGTGCCCAACAGAGCATCATCTCCCCACATGTCAGACACTCTGTCAGTAGTGCACAACCAACCCCAGGATGTAACTGGGAAGTGACAGCAGCTTCTACCTCACATACAGAAAACTCACTGGGTTTTCATTCTAAGAGCAGATATTATTTGGATGCACACAAAATAGTAGGACTATTGCCAGGCAGGGAAATGATGCCAGCAGGAAACGGGAGGGGTGAAATGGAAGGGAAATCACTGGAAATGGAACAAATGCCTCACGTTGCTGACAGGGAAGGGCTGACTCCATTTTCTACTCTACTCTAGGGACAAAAGGCTGTTGGGACACCACAACATAATGAATGAGCCAAGGAAACAGAGAGCTGGGAGAAATGAGTTACATTGAGACTTCAAAACTTCTATGAGGAAAACATCTTGCTGCCACTATTCTGGAACAGAAAAGAATTACAAACTTGCTGCTAATGAACATGAAGGAGAGTGTGACCTTACTTGTGCAGCCATCTTGATAAGGACTTCATCTTCAACCCAGTCCCCAGTAACTGCATTGTACCTGCAAAATCAGATGTGTCTCAGAAAAATGCAGAGGGACCCCAAATCCTCCTATTCCCAACATCTATCCTTCCTTATCTGCAACCGAGCACCACAAAGTGCTGCTGCCACTCCAACACAAAAGCTTCTAGTCTTCCCACCACGGTCAGGCCCTCCTTGCTTCAGATAGGAAAGCAGAAACACAATTAACTCTTTGAAGAGACACTGAATCCTCCTGACAGTGAACAGACTGCACTGCAGAAGCTATACTTTTGCAACATTACAAATCAGGCTTGATCTGCTTTGAAGTTAAGCCTATTCTGTGATGCCTGGGCAGCACACTGGGGGCAGAAAGAGCCTTACCAAGCTCTACCCACTGGACAGTTTGTGTTCCCCAAACCTCAGCTTGCATAAAGCTGGTTCTGGCTGAGAGCCTGCCTCAGGGCTGTCGAGGATGTGAGCAGAACAAGCTGTGAGAAGCAGTGGGGCCAAGAAGTGCCCAACACTGCACTGAGGGAGGAGCAAGTCCCTGCACAACCCTGTGATAATACAAAGAGTACAACTGTGGTTTCTTCCCACCCCCTTAACTCCCAACACAGTAAAAGCCAAATCAAGAACCACAGCAATTGAGTCACCAACACATGATTGTTTCCAGCCCGACTCCCTCATCCTCCACTGAGTACTGCATCACCCCAGTTTGCAGCAGATAAAAGTGGTAGAAATATCAGAGCTACCTCTTTTTAACAGGGTATTTGAGTAGTCCTAAACATATATTACCACTTATTTGTATTTTAAAATATGCAAACTATTTCAGGACTGTGTGGCTGACCAGGGACAGATGCAGTCTGTGGGGAAGAGCAGCGCTGCATGACAGTGGTACATGATTGGAAGGGAGGCCTCCCCAACACTGATGCTAAGTGGTGATTAACTGGCCTCTAACCCCTACCCCTTCCACCCAGAAACCTGTGTCAGCAGAGTAAATATTTTGGCAGAGCTTGTGTTAAAGCACTAAAACCAGTTTAATGGCCAAACTCAGTTTCAGCACGTACACCATGCTGAGCTATTCTGGGCTTTATAAGGATTTAAATTCCAGCCACATGCAACAAAACTGCATGGACTGGTAACACTGAAACTGCTATTTTGGGAAAGACATGGAGTGTTATGTTGCCATTTTTTTCTAAACTATTTAAACCAAGTATGCTGCCCCTTTATTGGAATTAATTTCCTTATTAGATTAAGTTTACAGCACTAATAAATCAACTAGACAATACTTCTCAGCCTTGTTTCTTGTCTACATGGTTAAAGTCCTAGATACTACTTAGGTGGGAGAGAAAGAGCGTGACACTGGTTTGCTGAAAGGTTTATTTTCTGATGATGGGTAGTATTTACATACTCCTGAGAGATTAAGACACGCTTACTTTGGGTATTATTGAAAGTTTTTCAGCCATATAATTACAGATATTCTGCACTACAGAAACCAGCAGTTGTGTTTAATGTCAGCATCCAAAGACCCACAGACCTGTAACGAGTGGCATGTTCCGTCTCAACATCCTCCAGGTGAAATTCTGCCCACGGATCAGGCATGTGCTTGGCTTTCTCAATAGCATGTTTCCAGGTTTCCTGAAGAAGTTACAAACTGGCAGTTTATTTATAATCACCAGCAGCTCACAAAACCAGCATTTTCTAGACCAAATCAGGATCCTAATGCTAGGAAGACGTGCAACAACACAAGCCCTCAAAGCACTACTCAGAGCAGGGACCAAGTAGTATCAGAGACCACTCCAACCTTTTATAGTTTCAGTTATAATGAAACACAGTTCAGGGATATAAATCATCAGGTTTCAGTTCAATTTGCACTGCTGTGAAGTTACTGAGAACAAAATCTGGTACAGTATATACCAAATATAATTCATCAAACCTATTATAATTTGCAAATATCTCCAGAACACACTGCAAATAGCAATAATGCACATCCAGATGATATTAATTCACTTTTACTGTTTTGATTTTTAACTTTTTGTAACTAACAGCATGCATATGTGTAAGCATAAAAAAGTCCATTAGCAACAGAGCCAATATGGACAAAGAAAAAAGTTCCGTGAACCCCAAGGCCCCAGATTGTGCTCAGCATAAGAAAGAAGAAATTAGAATGTTGTATAAATTTATTATTATAACAATTCCACACAAGTAGCTACTTCATTGTTCACCAAGTCAACAGTAAAACATCAAAGTAGTTTTCTGGAATATCCACAGTCTTCCTCTACCAGTCAATTTAGATGCTTCTCTCTCAACATTTTGATCTCCCTCTTTTTACACTGTATTTTTCCAAGAAAACCTGTGATGTGCCAAATGCCTTCCGCAAGGTGAGCAGGAGAAAAAGCACTCTGCACCCCAAAATACTGGGCCCTGAGGTATTGCTACTGTCTCTTTGAATTTCAAGTGTGCAGAAATGGCATCTTTTAAAATTTGGGAATTCCCACTCCCCCTGGAATTTAAATCAGTCAATTTAAAAAAACCCTACAGTATAAATTTGGGTCAGCAATGACATCAAGGAAGTTTTTGAAGCATCTGAGCTTTTAAATTGTTCATGCTTATTTTGAATTTCAGCTGTAACTTTGCATACCTTGCAAACAATTCAAATGCTCCCCTTTCTGATAAGAGTACCATAAAATGAACACAATACTATAACAAATAAAACAAGTTTAAAGGACATGTTGAGAAAGATTTCCTATGTTTCATAAGCAAATGAAGTTGTCTCAGGTCGTGCAATGACAGACATTTCACATGGACCTGAGAACTTCCACACTTAAATACACATGACAGAAATAGGGAGAGACAGCAACAAGTAGAATTGCTCAGTGAATCATCTGTGTCAAATCGTTCTTGAGTAGATTCCCCCTCCAAAAGGTGATTTGTGTCCATGCTAGGCAGTAATTTAAATCAGTGAATTACTTGTGCATGATCTCATGAGGTGCTTTGTACAAAAGCTGTATTCTGATCTTCAAACAAACAGAAATTGGAAATGGTGCTACCAGTGCAATTTTTCTCCTGCTGGAGGCATATGGCTGCAACACAGAGACATTTCAGGGCAGAGAACAAAAGATGGGTATTATTTCATTTAACAGGTAACTTTTTTAGTTTTGACTTAATGACTTTTATGGGCTGAGGCAAGCAGTTCTCCCAGACAATAATATAATGAACAAAAAAGTCCATAAAAGGAAAAAAAAAATCATAATTCATCTATTAGATATGGTGTTCACATTTCTTTTTTAACCTACCCGACCATGGTCAACCACAGAGCCATGCTTAGAACGATGCTGTGTGTCATTCTAAAGGATCCATGAGAGACATGAAAGCAGGAAAATACATGTGATAAGACAAATGATTGACAAAGAGTCTTGGTTCTCTTTGTTAGTTTAAAAAAAAAAGTTTCCAGTTAAAAGCCACTCTTCAATTTATATCCCCAATTTAAGTTCACTCTTAGAACATCTGTGAACAAACCTATTGAGGTAAGTTGGCAATTTTTTAAACTGGAAAGCATGCATTAAAAGGACCTTGCCTATTAACTAGCTACTTAAACACTGCTGAGTCCTGTTTAAAGGCAGAGGGTTAACAGCAAGTTTCTGTCTCTGCATTTCATCATCAATGGCCCACACTGCCTTTAGCTTTGGGGTCTGACAGGCAGAGTGACCACAGCAGGCTGTGGGGGTTTAGGATGTTATCAGTCCTGGCTGTTTGCTTCACTGTGTTGGAAGTCACCATTCCTGCAGATTAAGCAGGAGATGGAGACTTGCTTGCTCCACATCTCAGCATAAAGTATTTTATCTGTGATAGGAGCCACAGTGCCAAACTAGACATCGTGGAGACCAAAGTATGGCCACAAACATTTTGCAGAGACGAAATGACAGGTTAGGAAGGAGGAAATAATTGCAATTTCTGAAGTCCTTATCAGTTTTATCTCAGGCCATATGACTCAGAACTTGCACTGCAAACCCAGAGGCAAGTATTTAGTATGTGCTAAAATGTACACACAAATGAAGACTAAGCTCCCTATCAGGTCATAACTTGCTTAGCATAGAATACACTAACATCTGTCCACTTTCTATACTAAGCTTTTACTCATCCCTTTCCTTAGGAATATGTACCTTTTAATGGTTTTATTAACTACCTTTGTTAAAAATCTTACTGCAGACAAGCCAGGTTCACTTTCCATGTGTTACTTCATATGTTATCTGACTGCAATAACCCCCCGGTATCTCTTCACAAATAAAGCATGCATTAGGCATAACCGAGATTTCGGAGTATCTATTAAATAAATGTTAATATTTACAATAAGAAACGTGTTAATAAAACACATTAAATCCTAGTCTAGACAAAATCTAAGAGACATGCCAGTTTACCACAAATGGTGTATATTTGGAATATCTAAGCTACAGAGTGGGTGTCACTTGCGTTCTTGAGGCTCCATTTCCTCGGCTGACCTGTGCCAAGGGAGCCCAGTGAAAAAGGACACACTGCCAAGGAAGCACCAACTACGGTCCCTTCGACCTCCCTGCAATGCTGTGACTGCTCTTCATCTCAAAAAGGTCAGATACTGCTTGAGTACACTGTCAGAACTACTGCCAGTGTGACACTTGATGCCCAAGCATGAGAACCAACATGTCAAAAGCTCCCTAAGAAGGAATTATTACATAAAAACTTACCATTTATCATTTACAATTTTATTTGCCCAACTAAAAATACTATGGATTAGCAAAGTCCATAATAAATCATCCCCTGACAGCCCCCAATTTAGCTTACAAGTGTATAATCTTTTGAGTCTCTCAGTCAAAGTTTGATCAGAAGGGCAGTGAATCGCTCGCCTGGATCCCGCCACCTTTGTAAATGAACTAAAAGGGACAGTGAGCAATTCCATGGCAGTGTCAGACTATTGGCTTAATGGAATTAACTGCAGGTCTGGAAAAAAACAAGTGTGTTTTTTTATTGAAAAGTGTTAGTTACAAGAGGTGAAGCAGTTAGAGAATGTCTCATGCCAACAAAGTAAAACCAAAACCTTACTGAAGGTTGGAGCCAATACTTACCTTAAAGCTAAAGCTTCTAGGAGAAGAGCTTGAACTGTACTGCTCAGTTTTTGCTAAGCTGCTGTAATAATTGTCTACTTTGGTATTGGCAGACTTGTCAGAAACTGGATCATCAGTTATTGGACAGATAAAATAATTGTCTTCATCATCACTATCAGCATCAAGATAATCCCCAGAGTTTGCTGTGGTCGTTCTGGCATTATCAATCCCTTCCATACGAAAAATAAGGTCCTCGTCTGCCATGTTTGCAGGAGGTTGGTTTAACTCCTACAAGGATTGAAACACCCACTATTCCAAAGCACGTGCAAACGGAGGGAAGAAGCTGAGGGGGAGAGAAGAGAAAAAAAAATGTTATTTAAAGAACAAACTATGCATAAAACTGATGTCAGCACCCTGGCAGAAAAAAAACCCAAAACAAAACAACAAAACCAACACATCTGCATATGGCTCTGTAAAAGTAATCCCTCAGTACTTACACGTAGTTTTGAACACCTCAGTGCTATAGCTGGGTTTCCAGAAGGTTTTTTGGTTTTAAACTGCTACAGGACTGAGAAAAGAAGACAATCAAGTATAGAATAAAACTAGCTCTTATCTCCTCCTTCAAATGCTTTTATTCTTCCTTTTTTTAAATCCTGAGTTTCACAACACTAGTCTTAGAAACTTGAAGGGGTTTTACCTTGAACACCACACTCAGGTTTTGAAATTTTTTCAGGACAAGTCTTCTCAAAGATACTGCACACAAGTTAACAGTTAAGTGAGTTAGAGAACATTATTAGGACAACATAAAAAAATTTTCCACCATCAACAAGATTTAAGCTGGCTTTTAGCTCCTATACAGCCAACAGTGCAGTAAAACGCTGCTGAAAGTGCAGCACATTGCAGAAAAATGAGGTGGAGGAATGATCAAAGCCCTTGGAAGAGGTGGAAGTTTGCCTAGATACTCTGAAAACACTGGCACCTACCAAATAGAGGATTAGTGAGAATTTTCAAAATCTGGCCCTGATGCTGGCTGAGCAACAGCATGTAATTTAAAACAGACACTTCTGTCACTTGGTTTAGTTCTTCATTTGACCAGCAAAATCAGAGATTTTCACACAGCTAGCCTAATAAAACAACCGTAAAACAAGGTTTTCAGTTTTGCTTCACTGTTATTCTTCAGCCCTTTGCATATTCAGCCTTCCTTCTCCAAGAAACAGGGAGATAAATACATCCTACAGGAGCATGCACAGCTCCTAATCCACAGTTACTGAGAAACTGGTCACCACAGAAACAGTAACATATGGCAGCTTTCACCAGCAACAACACGTTGTTGGTTCCTGCCTTTCTGATGGAGGCAGCATTCCCACATCTCAGCCAGCAACACAGGTAACTGCTGCCCTGCACTCACTCCTGCTCCTGCTGTCACAGGATCTGCAGATCCACGGGGTCCACGATGGTCTGAAAAGCAGCAGCAACAGGAATACAGGTTTGTGCAGCAGCGAGTGCAAACATTAGGGTTCCTGCGACTTGCTGTGCAAACCAAACATTGTCACACAAATCAGTTTCTATTTAAAGCTAATGGTGTTTATAAAAGTCTCACAGTTTTTCTTGGAACCTTATTTCTCATAAAGTGCTTGTGGTGTTTACTTTGGAAGTGTATGTACTAAAACCAAGCCTCACTAACACACTCTTTAAAACAAATTCAATAACCAAACATTAAACTACACAAACACTGCTCTCAACCTCATAGTTTGATGAAAAGCCTTATAAAAAAGCCTATGCTTCATCCCAAGACTTATATTCTGTGCTTCTGCATTATGGCATAAAGTTATGCTATCTATGTTATGCTATGAATTCCTGTCACTAGTGCTGCTTTGTTTTGATAATTTAATCTTTAATATCTATTACAGGAGCTTTCCTAGGACTGCACTGAACCAAGCCTGCAAGCCTGCATTATCACACACCTGTAATTTAAACTACCCACTCCAATCCACTTTGAAAATTTATTCCATTTTTTAATCAGCCTTGTACTACGTAATTCAAAATGAAGATAATTTAAAATACAGTCACTTACTAAATCTGCTCAAGTCTCTACTAATTTTTGTGTTTTCCCAATGCGTGTTTCAAGTATTTTTCTTTCTCTTGTGTTTATACCAAGATCCACATGACCAGGAGGGGCAGGTGAGTTGCAAGGCCAACCCACTGTGCTGCTGAGCATGGTGAACATGCGAACACATAGAAACAGAGGAGAAAATCCACATCACAGTGCTGTTAAAACAGCACTTGCAGATTTCTTGCAGGTATCTGTTGTTACAAAGCACTGTTGGGTTGGTGGGACTCTTTAGCAAGGTTCACCAGCTGCCTCAGCATCTAAACCTGCCTTAATTCATCCCAAAGAGGTGAGGGATAGGACCTCTCTAGTTGGCAAAAGAGACAACTGAAGCATCTCCAGCAATTCCTAACCCATCGTTTCGGCTCAGACACGGCCCTCTGTACCTCTTTAGCACAGGACAGGAGAGCAGGAACTGCCCTGTAACACAAGTCCCAGATTCTCTTGTAAAGAAGCATTAAAGCAAGGATGACCCAGCTCTCCCTGGTATAATACTAAATCCATTTTGATTTAATACCACATGAGCTAAAGCCATTTAGGAGGATACCTATAAGAGTAACAAGCAGGTTTTTCTTAAAAGAGAGAAATTGCCTTTCAGATTAACAGTCTTAGGTTACTAATTTAAAATTTAACCTAAGCAACTACACAGACCTTAAAAATTATTATCACTTTCATGAACTACAGACACAAAGCTACATAACACAGTCCAGAACAACCCCACTAGCTACGTTAATGTCCTGTAGCACACTTTGAACTATTGTGCTTTACAAACACCCAACTGACCCTTGCAAAGCAAATGTCAATTCTCATCTGCACCACTGCATGAAAACAGGTTTAGTGAGTCTAGATAAGAGCTGTGATAAAAAACAAGATTAAAAAAAAGATGTCTCAACTCACTGTCTACCTTTGAAAACCTTGTCTTACCAAGGACAGATCTTCTAATGAGAAGCTTTACTACAGGTCCCTTCCAGTGTGCCACTACTGCAAACACCATGGCACAAACCACGCTCAGCCTGCCTGCAAGCACAGCTTGGGATAATGACTGCATGAGCCTGAGTGTTAGAGAACAACGATGCAAAATTCATGAAGCAAATGGGTGAGTTCCTCTGCACCAGCTCAGAGTACAAGGCATTTGAGACCCAAAACCCTGTGCTAGGAAACACAGTGAGCCTTCAAAAACACAAATGGCTTTTAGAGCTACAAGTAGTGAAGGACAAGAACGACCCCTCCGAGCCAAGTCCACCCTTCTGCCAAACACACAAATAAATACTATGTTAACAGTACCCAAACCACGGGGACATAAAAGGGCACAAAAGGAACTTCCAGTACAACTTCAAAATGCCCTTCCATTGATATTAATAGCCCTGTCATTTCAACTGGCTTTAAATACACTGAAAAATTGCCTATCGCTGACCTTTTGTAAGCATTTGCGCAGTACCCCACGGTCTTAATTAAGCTCATGCTTTTCGCGTATTGAGGCATTTGAAAAATTACCCAAACACGAGCAGTCCTGGAGCCGTTCCGGGCTGTCACGGTGAACCCAGCCCCGGCCACACACCAGCTGCTCCACGGTCACAAACACCACTGGGGACTTTCATCAGCGCATGCATTAAAATTATGTGCACTGCCCTGCAAAGCCATACGAAAGAAACGCTGAACTCCAGGTGTAGGCGCAGCAGCGCTGCCCAGCACACACGGATCAGATTATTTTTAGCCCAGCGCAAAGGCTTGGCCCCGGCCTTTTGCAGGCTCAAACCACCGCGCTGTTGATCACGTTCTGCAAATTTTAAAACATTTACAAACAAATCTAAAACCAAATGCTCCACGCCGCGCAGCAGCCTGAAGCAGCTTCCGACCCCCGGCCCGGCACCGCGACGGCACCTACCGGAGCAGAAGAGCCCGGCTCGGTGCAGAGCGATCCCGCAGCCGCCGTGTCCGGTCCCGCAGCCGCCCCCCTGAGCGAGACGGGAGGAGAAGCCGCTCCAGGCGAAGGAGGAGGGAGGCGGGGCCCGCTAAGGGAAGGAGGCAGTCGGGCAGCGGAGCCGCCCCGCGAAAGCAGGCGGGAGTCGGGCAGCGAGGCCGCCCCTCACGGTCCCCCCCCGCCCACGGCGCTGACGAGGCACCGCCTCCCGCTCTCCTCAGCGGCCCCGCGGGCCCCGCCACCCCACCTGACACCGGGGTGACGGGGGGACACGGCCAGGCGCTTTACTCCCATGAGAAAACCGATGAAAATCTGAGGAGAACTTCCCCCTCCCCAATTAACACCGTTAGGTGTTAGCCATGGGGGAAGCCGGGGGAGCAGGAGGGGCAGCGGGTGTGCGAGTCTCCAGAGCGCTGCTCGCAGGAGCCGCGTCCAGATTTCCTTCACTTTCTGTTCCCGGTGGGTCTTCCGGGGCAGGAAGGTCCCACTGCACGGCAGCACCCTGAGGGAAGGCGGAGGGAGCAGACGTGGGCAGCGACTGCGGGGCCTATATGCACTTCAGGTTGGCCTTTCCAGCTAAATTAAATGGCACAAGTGCACATTTCCCCATAAGAAATGGCAGGATTATGCACCAAATTTCAAGTTCCAAAGACCGAGGTTCCTCAAAGCACCCACATTTGCATTCTTCCTAAAACACTGGCTTTCCGGGTGGGGAATGCCTATGTTTAAGCTTTTCCTCAAGCTAGAATTTGTGAAAAATTTAAACAAAACTCCTCATCCTTTCATGGGTTACATGGAAATTAATGTAAAGAGGTTATGGCTTAATTGTATTACTTGGCAGCCTGCAAAGAGTCTGCCTCTTTTACTGCTGTTCAATCTCTTATTCATGTAAATAACCCTCATTAGTGGTTTTTACCATGAGTAGGGGTTACAGAACCAAGACTGGAAGATGGGAGTACGTCCTTCATGACAGATGAATGGTCTCTTGTGGTATCACAACAGAAAAATGCACAGTCCCTGTGCTCTGCAAAGAGGGGGGCAACACAACAGAGAAATGCTGCTGCACTGCTAGTGCTGAGATAATCTTCAGGAGGAAGATTACTAATATTTAATTAAAAACACACAGAGCAGATGCTCTGTCTTTCTGCCAAGAACACCCGCCTGCCATCACCATTACTTACATAAATTAAACTGTGTCTTTGCTTGGAGACTGGAGGGAGCAGCACACCTGCGATTTCAGGGTAACTAATTTTGTCAGCAATTTCCAGCACCATGCTGAGGGTGCAGCCCTCCTTTGAGAATGTAAAGCAGAGATTTGACAGAGCCCCCGTCTAATGCTGCTTCCTACAGGCACATTTCTGGCCAGCCTCAAATTCCTGCAGAGTTTAAGCTCAAACACATTTACAACGTTTGTGATTGTGTAGGAAAACCTCCTATTCATCTCCCAGCTGCAAATCACAGTGGTAAATATTAACAATTATCAAAAACTGAGTGCGTTTGCCCCATCAGCACCAGAACTTGTGTCTCCCTGTTTCTCATTCTGCGGGCAGCCTGGCTGAGTGCCCCAGGGAGAGCAGCACCCAGCAGGGCTGGCGTTGGGATGCCTCACGGCAGGGCCTGGGAAGGGCACAGACTCATCAAATGAATTCTGAAGGCCTAGTGGAGGCCAGATGTCTTGTTCCCACTGCATGAAAATGTGTTGATAATGGTTAAAAAATGACCACCTGCTATGGTAGGCTACTGATAACAGCAGAATACTGTTACTGGTGTGATATGTGAGCACAACTAAAGTCGCAAGAGCAGCTGCCTTTAAACTCAGGCAAACACTCGGCAATGCTTGGACTAAAAGGAACCCAGTGGCACATGGCTGTATTATGCCATAAATCCTCATGGAGAGTGTCCTGCTCTGTTAAGAATGTAGTTAGGATATACCCTCTCAAGCTACACGTCTCATGCTTTTAAATAAGCCAGTTCTGATGCAAGGGCGTACTTATTTTCAGATTTAAGCCTGGGGCTTCTCTTCTATGCTGTATAATATCCTCTTAAAAGAACAATCAGTGATGGTGAAAAAGCGTTTGATGAAATACTAAAGATGTATGTTGAAATCAGATATCGGCCCAGACATGCTACATCTTCTAGTTTTAGTTTTCTATTTATACGTTACCTGTTATATCTTTAACACTTATAAGGTTCGATTCACTTTTTTTTCTGTTTGAAAATACTAAAAATTAAATTTGAAATGGCAACCTAGGAAATTAGTGACCTGGAAGTCTAGTATGCTGTTCTTTCATTGAGTATGTTCAGCATTGCATATGTTTTTTTTTCCAAGAGCATGGTAGCTTGTAAAGTTCCAGTATGCCCACAATAAATGAGGTTCCCCTTAGAAATCGTTGTTCTAGGGAACAGTGGTTTTTGAAAGGAAAAAGGAAACCCCAGATATATTATACTAACTTCCAGAGCAATTTTGTTCTGCATTCATTTGAAAAGCCAGATTTAAAAATTGACTGTAAATCAGTTAATCCTGTGACAATTTGTGTCTGTGACAGTCCTGTCTTACAAGGTAAATCCAGTTGGTCATAAATGTCCATATGGCAGGTGCATCTAATACACATGCATAAAAGTTCCAGCACATGACTTCCTTTGGGGAGAAGAGCTATAGTAGATATAATTTCTTCGTATTTTTTTAATTGCATAGCATTTAGCCCTGATGTTTTCAGCTCTGTCCACAAGTAATTATACAAATTTCTCCTCCAGGCCTCCCAGAATATGAGAATTCATCCTTACTACTCACCAGTGACAGCCTGAATCTGGCTCTGGTTGCCAAACCCAGCTCCCTCATCGAGGTGGACAGGACAAGCTCGCTCCCCCCGTGCCCGAGCTCGGCGGCAGCAGGTAAGCGAGGCACTAAAGAGCAGAACACGAGCTGTGTAGGGACAGCCCCGGCCAACAGCTGCACTTGTACCAGCTCCGCAGCTGCATGTGGAGCAGCACCAAGATAAAGGCGGCCGGGGCCCACCGTTTTGGGTGGGAATGGTTCAGCTGAAGACACACAGCGGTGCCAAGTGAGCAGCTGGCCGGGAAGGTCACTGGCGAGCTGAGCTGGCAGCCCTGCGGGCAGCACCTGCGCTGTGGTGGGCGGGAGGCACTGCCTCCCTGAGAGCAGCGGGCAGAGAAGGCGGGGGGGGCTGATATGGGGCAGAACGGACCTTCTTCCTGGCTGGGAGGTGTGCGCAGACCTGCTCTGGCAGCTGCGAAGGGCTGCCCACGACCCTGCGTGACCACGGCAAGGCCATCCCTGGGGCCGCAGATCCGCGCCGCCGGGCAAAGCCCTCCCGAGGACGGGCTGGAGCTGATCCGCCGCCGCTGCAGGCGCTGTGGGGAAAGGCCGCACGGCAGCGCTTTGCCGGGGTGCCGGCCCGTACCTGCCGCGGACAAAGTGCCCCGAAGCGCGGCCCGACGGCCGGGGCCCCGCGGAGGAGGGGGCGGCCGGGCCCCGGGGGAGGGAGCGGGGAGGGAGCCGGGGCCGCGGGTGCGGGGTCAGCGCGGGACACGCGTGCGGGCGGCGCCACCTGTTGGGGAACCCGCGGGGCCAGGCCGGGGCGGGCGCGGAACCGCCGCCGCACAGCGACGAGCCCGTGCCCGCGGCAGCAGCCACGTACCCGGCACGGGGCGGGCGCCCGAGGGCGCTGTGGTGGCGCAGGCACGGGTGGGCCGCGTGCGGGGGTTGGTGTGGAGAGCGGCGGGGACGCCGCGGTGAAAGAGGCCTGGCGGGCGGCTGAGCAGCCAGGCGGTAGCGTGGCCGAGTGGTCTAAGGCGCTGGATTTAGGCTCCAGTCATTTCGATGGCGTGGGTTCGAATCCCACCGCTGCCAAGCTGTTTTGTTCCCGCCGCGGCGGCGGCTCCTTTTCACCGCCCGCACAGCGGGGCCGCGGGGGTGGCACGGGGCCGCGAGGGTTGCGGGCCGCTGTCGGGCACACTCCATAAAACCCAGTAATAGGCGTTGTGTTGAGTACTGGCAACAGTGGAAGGTATTCCTTGCGTGTCTTTTGCTTTAAAGTAAAACGAGAAATCCTAACTTCGGCAGTTCTGACTGTCCTCACTGTGTTTGGATTACTGCAGCCCCGACCCGCAGGCCTTGCCCCTGGGCTTTGCTCCCTGCCCTGGACTGAGGGGAGGTGTCAGCGCTCTCACCTTCTCCAGAATTCTCAAATCCATCTATGATTATTGCCCCTGCCCAGTCTTTTCCCAAGTTCTCCCATTCGCATCACGCTCTTCATTGTTCTCTCCCAATGTGGAAGAGAACACCTTTTCCTCCCCAGGCTGGAAAAGGTGCAGATGGGAAGGGGATTTCTGTTTTAAATTCCCACCATGAGCGGCAGGTGGGCAGGGGCCAGGGCCTTCCGGACTGCCTGTGCTTTTAGCCCATTTTAGCTGAGCAGTAATTCAGAAGCACTTTGCTCACTCTAGTGGCTGTAGAGATTTACTCAGTTCAACTGTTTCAGAAATTACATGCAAAAACACACTTGCACTTGAAGTTCAGCTGAGAAGCAACTAAACTCTGTTAGTTGTTGTCCTCAACAGCTACAGGAGGTGAAGGAAGCTGTGCAAAGATGCAGGCCACCCCTAGTGGCAGATTCTTCTACTGCGACATAAATGCACTTGACTAAAATAACTTCGTTAGTAACTTCCAATTTAACTAAAATACCCGGTTCTGACTTGTGAAAAACAGCATGTACCCCTTAACCCTGTGAACTGCAAGGTGCTGTCACAGATGGTTCTGCACCAGGGGCAGGGCAGGGAGCAGTTCTGAGGCAGCATTCAGAGGCACAACACACATTTCAGCAAAGTTTGAAGTACACTTTTATTTTCCCTCAGATGCACTGAAACAGCTAATTCACCAATTCACACAGCGAGAAGTCTCTCTACAGCTGGTGTGTGTTATTCACAGAAGCCTGTTCTGGCTGTCCTTTCCTTGGTTCCTCTGTTCCCCAAGGTAGTGGTAGTGAGTCATGGCAGAAGCTGTGGTCAGCCTTTTAGTTTCAGCTGACTGTAGCTCTTGTTCTTTCTGCAGGTTCTCATTCACTTCAGCAATCAATTCGGAAAGTTGTTTTTTTGATGTAAAATAGAGGCAAGAATCCTGACTCTGGTCTGTTTGGGTGATTTGGCCATAACAATTTACTGTATTTTAATTTCTCAGGTGCAGCTAGTGATATGCTACAATTCTGTCTGCAAATTTAAAAATAGCTGCCTGTTTATTGCACTGGGGCCAGTGACTATTGTGGAGATTGGAATGATCCAGGTGGTAGTACTGTGACTGAATATGTGCAGCTTAGGCAAGTCAGTGTCGTCTTTCTCTAAAAGAACGCAAAAGTGAAAGGCCATAACATCCTAAAGAAAGGCAGATGAAACTGAAAATAACAATGAAAAGAATCAAAACTTTGAGGAGGATGTGATGGTTCCGGCCTTTTGGTGTGGTTTTAACATAGTGGTCCACGGAATCAGCAAACACAAACTTCTTTGGCCTGTACCCCAGTTGAGCCCGTGCCTTGTCTATTTTAAATGTGTGAGTTACAGAAATATTCAGTACCTACAGGGCAAAAGAGTCAACATACAAAGGTATGAATACCTAGGCAATTGGAACAAACTGTAAATGGTAGCAAAGACACTGTTAAAGGAAATGTAAAATAACCCCCCCAACATTATATCAGTGTCCTATTGACATACATCACATTATTTTTAAACTGTTCACTCAAAAGGAGAAAGCCCAAACAGGCAGTAAAAGCTGCAGAACAGAACCTGTAAGACTTGAAAACTTGGAAAAAAAATGTTCTGCAAACGTTGTCTTGTTTATGTACCCAAGAAGGCAGATCAAAGCCATCTCTCAGCCTCCAAGGGCCCAGCCAAAGCCGTGCAGGATACTGGCCCGTGGCAGGAAGGAGCTGAAGCAGCCTCTCCCCCATTGCAAGCATAAGCTCTTACCTTTTCAAAAATCAGGGCAACAAGCATAATACAGTGCCTAAATTGTACATGGATTTCTCTGGAAAGTGGAAGCTGAAGTAGCACTGGGTGGATTTTACTTTCTACTGACTCAAAGTGTACCTCAGTATTAACATGTATTAAACCCACGAGAATTAAGGGAAGTTTACAAACATAGACTTTACCTCATTTCTGGTCAGCACTGGGGACAGTTCAACGATCGGTTTCAGCATCAGATAAAGGTATTCCATTGCCATGGCTGCATAACAAAAGATTTCTACTTGAAGTAAGAGCAGTGACTTGCTTTGCCATGATGACTGTGGCATGTCTCACACTGTAAATACTCCTGAAGGATCATCACAGACCTCAGAGCTCAGGGCACCATCACTAACATCAGCAGACTGCTTGCTCACAAGAGGCTGGATTTAATCTTAATTATTGTCCTTGTGGGAAGAGGGTTGGGAGGGTTGGGCACAGATCAAATGAAATGGTCATGAGACTTTACAAAAAATGTGGCAACAACAGAGAACTCAGTGGGATTCTGTGGGAGCTGCACATGGGGATTGATTATGGAGACATTCACGTGTGCAGCAAAGCAGATACTCTTTTCAGCATATTTCAGGAAGTCATGGGTTTTCACATTTAACTTTTAATACTTACACCATTAACTCCACAAAGTTACACATCTGTTAAATACTACATAAAACCTGTTTTTCTGGGACTTCAATAAGAAATCAATCTAGTTTCAACATACTGTGCAGAGCTGAACTTCACACTGCTGCACACTAGGTGAGCCCACAGCATATTGTTTTTATACATGAAAATGGAAACTGTGGGCAAATTAAAAAAAACAACATTATATTACAGTTAGGAATGAGGGTAGCATGGACAGGAAAGAGAAATGTTGATAAAATATTTTACCTGATGCATAAACCAAGCAAGTAGGAATACGTATCCATGGCTTCCAGCGACCTAATCTTTCAAACTGAAAGAGAATAAAAAACCAGTGGAAAACCCAGAAACTTCAAACAAGTTTTAAATTTTCATTATAGAAGATATTTGTGGAAATATTTACTGATAAAACAGAAAAAATAATTATTGCTGTTACTATTTTTCATTTTTAAGGGGATTCCAGTTAAATGTCACATGCAGATACCATGTAATTTTCAAGTATCAGTCTTAAAAAAAGGGAAAAAATTTACAAAAATTGATTGAAATATCATGGTGTGCTGATACCTAATTTAACACTGTGACATATTTATGGTTTTTAGACTATAATTAAAAATAAAATGGTACTTTGAAAAGGATTTATATCACAGATTAATACTTAAGATTTATATTTTTCATCCACCCAAAGTAGCCACCATTCACAGCTACATAGCCCAAAAATGAAGGGAATAGCAGCTCAGAACAGGACACTGGTGTAGATGGTCCTTTGCTCTCAGGGAAAACAGCTGCTTTAATGCAGTATTTTAGGTGGGCTTTGTTACAGTGCTGATCACACTGAGATTCAAGCAGGAATTAAACCCACGTTCAGAGAGTTCCCAAAGCAAACATACAGAATGTAACATGCACACAAAAGCTGTTAAAAGTTAAAGCAATTAATGTATTTGGAGATGAGTATATATGGCACCTACAAGTGGAGTTAACCATTCGAAAATGTTGTATTTTTCGCCATCATTAATGAAATACACCTGGCCACTCTGTTAAAGAAGGAGAGAAGAGACAAGTTAGTAAAAATAATACTGCATATATATTGACTTCTTTTTCTTCATCTCACTCCTTATTAATAGCTTCAAAATAACACAGCACTATAATGTGTGGATGTACATGTGAGTCACAAGCTGTCCACATGTGTTCCAATCAGTTGCACTGTTGAGTGCAGTGAAATTGGTGGACAAGTGGTTTGTGTGATTAACATGCCCTGGAATAAATCATTTATTGCAGATGTGCCTGTTCAGAGTGGCTGCACTGGCTGTACAGAGACACCACTGAAGGTGGTGCTGCATCTCACTGGTACTGCTGACACGTACCCACTAAAGGGTGGGACACGTTCTGCTCTGGGTCTAGTTGAGATTCACTGGGATCTGTAAGACTCCATCTGTGTAAACCAAGGGCTAAGCTCCCTCTTTCCCTTTTGCTTTTAGGGTTTTAGAAATAGTAGTTAAATCTACTTTGAAACTCGTTCTAATAGACTTTAAGGGCAGAGCTTCTACGTGAATAAAAACCTGTATTTACAAGGAGGAAAACAGTTATAACTGTTTTTGAAAGCAATGAATCCAAATGAAATGTGCTTCTGTTGGCTATGGTATGGGAAGAACTGATCATCACAGTTCAGAACATTAAATCCAGACCTGTATACAGGGGAGGAGCGGGGGGGTAGATCTGCCTGAACTTCCAGTGTCATTTCTGACATAGCAAACATTCTTTGCTCATTCTTTGCCAGAAATGGCAAATATTATATTAAACCAATGCAAAGATAGAGATATTCTTACAGAACTGAATATTCCAACTCCTAACACCCTGCACAGCCAGTGCTGCCCAGTCCCACACTGTTCACAGCACATTTATCAACTAAAGCCACAGACAACAACGTAAGCTGAAGGACAATAACACTAATTACTGCTACTACAGGAGTTATTATAGCACAGGATCTGCTGTCAAATGAAAACTGTGGTGCTTTTATTGTGTACTTACAGCTATGAAGTTCTTCTTTTGGGTGAGAGCTTCAGCAGCTAAAATGTGAGCTTGGGCAAGATTCTCTACATGCACCCAGTTCACTTTAGCAGAAGGGTCCCCAAACTTGAAGCTAAGTAGCCCTCTCTGAATAAGCTTCTGTAGACACAAACAAACATGAAACCAGAGCAAAACGTGTTTTAAAATGAGGTACAGTGCACTTTCTTGTCCAGCTAAGTGTAAGTTTATCTCTACTTAACAAAAAAATAAAAATTCTGTAATCAATTAAAAAGAAACGAGAAGTACAAAGAGCTCTAAAAACATTGCCCTTCAGTAACCTCTTGTACCAGAAAGTGCTTCCAGCTCCATAACTTGTTTCATTGGACAGGGAAAGCTGTTCATAGTTGAGACTGGAAATAAGATATTTTGTCGTATCTCTTTTCATTAATATTTTAAACCATTTGGTGTAAGTTGCATGTAAACAGACATTTGAAATATCAGGGATTGGCCTGAATCTTACAGTAATTGTTAAATTATAAAGCTGGATTTTTATGTGCTTGTATTTCAAAAAAAAGGCTTTTTTAAGGTACACCCTTTACAGATATAATGAAATGCCTGTTTAAAGAAGTTTATAATATACCCAGCAGACAACTGAACTGTTGATTTGCTGCCCAGTAAGGTCAGTCAATTTATACTACAAATAAGTAATGCTCCTTACAGCTTTCTACCTGTATCTTAGAAAATTCTACTGGTTAGAAAATTAAAACCACATACTGCCAGCCTTGGCAAGTGTCTTTGCTCCTCAGGTCCATAGATTCCTGGGGGGCGAATAACACACGTATGGAGTACTCCACCTCCTGCAAGATTTGAGAAGAGCATTCTTTAGTGACCTTCACATGACTATATTGTATCTTTGTTTGTATGAACCAAAGGCTGTGGTAACAGAACTTACTCTGAAATAAATTAACTTTGCTGTCTTAAAAAGGTGGTGCATTAGTAGTCAGATATTAAGTTGGGAGAATCAGAACATGTGAAATAGCAAGGTAATATTCAGAGAGGTCCTGCCAGCATAATTATGTTACTAGAAAATACTAGATATTTCAAAACCTCTTTCTATCCAGTCCCTTGTCTCTGTGCCAGAGCAGTGAATGAACGTGCCAACTGTGGTGATGAGGTTGGTGAAGTGAGCTGGTTATTCAAAAATACATTGGAAAGCGGAATGAAACCAACTGAGCTCACCCAAAATTATTGCTGGGAAGCAGTGACTCCCTATCAGTACAAGGTAGAGCTGAAAGGTTCCCTCAACAGCAGGCACAGCTCCCACTACAGCTGATGGAGACACTTGACAATTCCAGTGGGATCATAAAATCCAATCACTTCCCAAGTACATCGGTTGGCTGGTTCGTCATCTGCTAATAACTGCTCTTAACGACTTGAAAACATGTAAAATACTCAATCCTGCTATGGCACAGGATCAAAATGGGATGTTTGGAACACCGAGTGGTTCTAATTTCCTTGACAAATGCAGAAATGTGTATTGGTCCTAAAATTAAGAGGGGCTTTGATGCAAAGAGCTGCCAAAGAAATGAGGAAAAAAACCCCAAACCTTAATTTTTTTAAAAATAATAATTCTCTTGGGATGAAATGTCCATCAGTGACTTTCTATCTCATATAGCGCTCTGCAAGTATCAAATGAGTCTTTTTCTGTAAGTTGTCTACAGCTAAATTTAGCTCAGTATCACTTGGTCACATAGAATCATGTTGCACTTTACATTAATTTGTTTTGCACTGGCAGTTATAGTATCTCACAGGTGAGCTTAAGTACTCAAGTGTATAACTGGCTTCCTCAACATGGAAAACTTTGGGAAGCACTAATAAATAATTCCAGGCTGTAGTATCAGGTGGCTACTTCAGATTTTAATATATAACTTGAGGGTGCATAGAGAGTGTAACAATTTAATCAGCATTCATGTTTTACTTCTGTTGCATAAAACAGTGACAATAAACAATCGGGTTTGTTTAATTTAGCTGTCTTAATATTTTCCATTAACATACTGAGCTCATTGCTACCATGCTAAAACCTTTCGTGGACATTGCAGGAACTTAAAAACAGTTAAGAGTAATTTTTAAGTGAAAACACTTTAGTTTGTGAGAGGGGGTTGATAACTTAATTTCATAATTGGTGGACAATGTTGTCCATGAAGGATTGATACAGGAGACAGGATGTTGGGGGGGAACGAGAAGAGGAGGAGTAAATTCTACTATGAATTAATGCTCAGACAAAAGTACCTGCTAGTGGAGTTCCATTAGCTGCCAGTACCATTTGTTCTGCAATGGATTTGGTTCTGGAATAATGATCAACGTGCTATGGAGAAAAAGCAAATACATTTTTATCTGTTCTTGGAACGACAGAGCAGAGGGCATCTCTTCTCCATTAGCTTTTACTTAGCAAATGGCAACAAATACCTCAAAATTACAGAAGCCCTGGGGTATTAGGTTTAGGGTAAAACACATGCACATTGTAAGGAGGCATTTTTGTTTATGCAAATCTGGTTAATTAATTTCAGCACATTTGAGAAGCAATAAATATGTGTATACTTTGAATGCTGCCAGGAATGTAATTGATCACTACTTTGTAATCTGGATTTCTTCTTCAGGTAATGGAAAAGTCAAAAGCCAAATTTTGAAGACATTACCTCTGAAGTATCCTGTTCACTTTCGTGTGGCACTGTCCCAGAGAAAAGATTTGAAATGTTATTAAAAATATGAATCAGTATTTTCTCTCCATCTCTACTTCTTGAAAGACTGTGAAGTATTAGATGGAGAGAGGAGGGACACAAAAAACAACTGTGTAGGCAAAGCACCCAGAAGTACTTTCTCCTTTTTAATTAAATGCAATAAAACCACATAAAAATAGGCTGCTTTTCCAGATCAGCTCTACATTGAATATATGTCATCTTCAGTAAGGGAGAAACAGAAAAATCATGTAGATAATAAATAGTGAGAGAGGCACCAAGCCATAGAACACAGTCCTTATGTCCAGGTGGAATTTCCTTGATGTTAATGGGACACTGTATGAGATATTTGCCAAAATCAAGGCCTTAATAGGAAACAAAGAAATATATACTGCAATGTACATAAAACTGATGTGTCAAGGCTGTGAATAGCATCTACAAAAAGTAGTTTTCTTTCTCTTTCACTGAATCACAGAATGGTTTGGGTTGGAAGGGACCTCAGGGATCACCTCATTCCAACCCCCTTGCCACGGGCAGGGACACCTTCCACTAGATCAAGTTGCTCAAACTCTCATCCAACCTGGCCTTTCTTGTGCCTGGATTTTGGCATCAGGTAAAACATTGTCATGGAAGCTCCAGGCTTTTCCAGAAACAAGAAAATAAATGAAGAGGAAACTTGAAAATATGTACAAACAAAATACCTTGTCAAGTGGAAAATATGGCACAGATTCCTCATCCCCATCTTCGATGGGAAGCCCTCCAAACACCACATTCACTGTACTGGTGTAGATCAGCCGAGAGATGTTGTTTTCTTTGCAAGCTGCAGGAATGTACAAAGTAAATTACTTTATGGAAAATGAAACAACGTGGAAAAAAAAAGTTTGTATGACCTTATTCTGAGAAACTGTCAAATCTTAAAAGGGAAAATCCTTCCATTCTATGATTGGTGAGTTGAAATGCAAAGCATATTTAAAGGGAAGGCATCAGTGTGGAACCAAGTGCTTCACTCTGTGGCACATCCCAGTCTGACACATCACACCCTGTCATAGAATGGAGCATAAAAAGCAATGACATGTTTCCTCATTTTCTGCCAACAATGTAAAGCATTTGCTAACAAATAGTGTGTGCCAAAAACACCAGCTGGCTTTCTTTAAATGGTATATGATATTTGATGTGCTCTACTAACACCCAATGGCACAGTTAGATACGTACCATCAATGATGTATTTTGTTCCATTGATGTTTATACTTTCAATCTGTTCTTTCTGCCACTAGGAAAAGAAAGAAATTGTGCATTTTTGAATACATAGCAAATTCAATATGAGGATGTTATAATGTCCTCAAATAAAGGTAATTAATTTAGTGCTTTGATTATAAAAAAGATCTTTTAGACTGTTGTTTCTGACTTCAAGTAGTCAAATCATTATTTTTAAGCTATGCCTGTATTTTCCTTGTATTTTTGCAGACTAGTCTGCTTGAAGTAAAGAGAATCACAGTGCTTCCAAGAAACATGTCCTGGTATTAGTATGTTAAATATCTGTGTTTCATTAGCACTTCAGTGATGAGTGGCCTCTGCCCAGAGCAATTCCCATTATGCATTGCTCAGTGGCAAATAGCTCTGAGTGAGCTGTTCTATCCAAACAGGGTAATTCCTTTTATTAAATAAGGTAAGAAAGGGGTGTGTGTGTAACTCTAACCATAAAAATTGTGACTCAGAGTACATCCTTACAGCTTTTTGCCTTGACTTCAAATACAGTGGTCCTTATAAATTAGATATATAAAATAATTTACAATTTAGTGCAGTTTTTATTCTTCGCAGTGACCTTACACCTAGGAGTTCCTTGGGAAGGTTTAGGGAAGGATCAGGGGTTTGGAGAAAACCAGCCTCTATTGTCTTTCCTTTTGTCTTTATGCTGTTTCAGAACTCTTCAATGCCATTTCCATCTCAAACACCCTCCCAGGGCGCTGGTGGAGCCTCTGATGGAGAGGAAATCATTCTGCAAGCAGCCTTCTTGCAGGGGGCACTCCAGTTTACACAGAGCAATCTACTATGGTAGATAAAATCTACCATGCTGTGCTACAGCATCAAGTCTTATTCTCATCGTGGGCAGTCACACAGAAAAAAACAGAACTGTTTGGACTCACTTGCTCTTTTCCTGACATTCCATATGAAGCTATATGAAACACAACGTCAGCCTTTTCACAGGCTGCACGTATGGCATAGTAATTCCTGAGGTCTGCCTGTAATACATAAGAAAACATATTTGGACTTGAAATCAAAGCTGCAGGTGAGCATTTGTCATACAGTGGGTTAGCACAAAGGGAATCCATATATATAATGCATGTTTAGAATTGTACTGGCTGTACATCCTGGGCCTGAAAACTGGGCCCACCCCAGTGCTTGTTGATAATCATACCTTTCTTTCACAGAACCCAAAGGGCTTTAAAGACATTCATTAAGCTTCATAATACTCCTGTGTTTTTTCTACAGGTGATTAAACTAAGGCACAGGTGAGGGCAGGGTCCTGAGGAGGCAGGAGCAGAACTGCTCTGTGCTCCATGTTACAGGTTTCACTGTTTTCCTTATTTCAGATATACTAAAATCCCTTCACCAGAAGTCCTGTGGGATGTTCACACTGTCAAAAAGGTTATTGGAATTTGAAATAATTTGCAATTAGCTATTTGGATTCTCTGAAAACTAGTAAAATGTTATGGAATAGGCAAATGAACTAATTTTGACTGCTGGGAAAATACAATTTATCATACCTGAATACACTCCACTCCACTGGGAATTTCCCAAATAGGCATGTGCATGTCATAGAGAACAACAGAAGCTCCTTTGCTGGCAAGAGCACATCCCAGCTTGTATCCAAAATAGCCGCCACCTCCTGTCACCACAGCTCTCATACTGGTTTTATTCAGTGCTGCAGCATTTCCATTCCATTTGGAGTTTTACAAACATTTCAAATGTCTGTATACTATACTAGAGATAGCATCCTGAAAATAAATAACAAAGGTTGCATGTTTTGGGCTAAGTCTCAGTTTGCAAATGGCATCCAGAATAATAAAAGAAAAACCAAACAAAAAAATATTTTTGCCTAACACAGAGAATGTGAATTCAAATGTTTTCCACAAATGGGTCAAAATTAGAATAATGGTACAGACCCTAATTTTTTATTAGTAGAAGAGAAATCACTGGCTGTGTGAAACAGCCTGGGCTCAGTTTTGTTCATCCTGGTCTGCATCACAACTCAGAGATGGCTGTAGGGACCAGATGTGCTATAGGGATCATACATGAATTCAAACTTGTGAACTGTCAGGAAAACTCTAAAGGTGAACAAATTGCATTTCAGTTTCTGTGCTTAAAACCAAGCAAGCAGGACCAGGCAGAACAGCAGCCAAATACAATGTCCCCTAGAGCAAAAGAAACCTTCCATGTTTCTTCTACTCATCCCCAGTTTATCACAAAGACAGACGTCTGAGGGAAGTGGTATTTCCAGCTCCTTTCTAGGTAGGAGCAGTTGAGCATAAATTAAGAATACACCGTGTAGTTACCACTAGCAGTGATGGAGCTGAGAGAGATGAGTGTTTCAGGAGAGAAGAGGAACGCCTGATCCTTACTTTATAATTTTAGAAGGTGTATCAGAGAACAAGGCTATCAAATCCCTCGCTTTTGAGGGGAACTTGAATAAAATAGCTGCTCTGAAAGAAGAGTCAACGAGTGCACTAAGATAAAGTAACAGTGAATCACTTATTTCCCGAGCATGGAGGTTCTTGCCCATCTATGGGTTCGTCACTGCCAGTCGGGGCATTTCAGAGGCTGTGGCTGCCGACTCCCCCCGTCACCCACATCCCTGCCCTGGCCTCGATTAAACATTCAAAGCCACCCGGGCCCCGCCGGGACTCTCTGCATCTCACTTGCAAATGGCCCGGGGCCGCAGCGCTGCTCCGAGGGTCGGCGGCCCCGCGCCCTCAGCGCGGCCTCGGGCCGGGGCCGTTGGGGCCGTTGCTGCCCCAGGAGCCCTCACTGGTGCCGGGGGAGCCCCCGCCGCTCCCGCTGGTGTCCGGCCCGGGACCACCCCCGCCGGCCCCACGCACCGCCCGGAGCGACCCCCGGGGGGGCCCGACCCACGGCCCGACCGCCTCCGGGCTCCTCAGGGTCCCTCTGGCATCCCACCGCACCCCCGGGCTCCCAAAGGCCCCCTGGGGTCCCACCACACCCCTGGGCCCCGCTCACCTGGCAGCGTCTTTGGGATCACACAACCTCCCTGAGATTCTGCTCATCCCACAGCACCCCTGGGATTCTGCTCATCCCACAGCACCCTGGGGTGGCTCTTACCTCCGAGTGTCTTCACTCGCATCCTGTCGGTAGTGACGGCTCCGTCCACACTGAGACACTTACTTGTTGAACGGGTTATTGAGGAAAAAAAAGAGCACCTCCTACTTACCAATTGGACAGTTGGTGGCAGGACATGGCTCAGAGAGGTGCAGACCATCAAAGACACCTGTGAAACAGCAGGAATTCCCAAGGAGGAGGGTATAATCATAAACAAATAGGCACTGACTAAGGGCCCTGACCACCTGAGCTGGCAGTGGGTTCCTGTGGTCATTCGAGCCTGGGAGGATGGGAAATGGGTCGGGAGCTACAGAATTTGAGTTACCCATTCCAGGCAAAAATTAAGCTTTGAACACGTTTACCTCTTCTGTTACAGCTGTGCTGTGTCTAAACATTCATATTAAATTTTAATCATTTAAAGACACACTGCAGTTTTGTTAGAGCAGGAGTAACTCAAATAAGAGCCAGCACACGTAGCTCAGGCAGTACAATCCACCCAATAAGCAACAAATGTAAGTCTTAAGAAGGGGGAAAAGAGAGAGGTTGGATTCTCCCTCATGTCTTGGTGCTTGGTTTGCCTGCTCACCCCCAAATGGCAATTCCCTGAAGGCACAGCGTGTGCCAGCGCTGGTACAGGGTTGCGGATAACATGACTCCAGCAGGAACACCTTGCTGAACTCCAAGATCTTAAGTATCCTTCCTCCCCCTTCCCAGAAGCTCTTTAAAAACAGTATTTGGTTCATTTATTATTTATTATTGCTTTGAATGTACATTATTTGATTTACAAACACACATAATATTATTTATTACATTTTTACAAAGCTTTTGAACAATAAAATTATTTTTATATAAATACAATTTTCAGTCCTCTCACCACCTGTTATTTATAAATATTTGCTTTCCATATTTTTGTCCTATTTCCCAGGTCTCCATAATTCCTCAGACTTACAGACAGTAGCTGTAGCAGCAGCTTCATCAGAGGAGTTGTTTAGTCACTCTTTTCTTCACCAGAGCTGCTGGACTTGTGGCAGCACTGCAGTCCTACGATGGTTCCTCTTCTTCCAGCTTCTCACCCTCCTGAGTTATCATTTTTAGAAAATCCCTCTCAGTATGAAGCAATCAATTAATGAAGATCCATTAACAGTATTCCTGCACCTGTTAGTGGTGAACGCCTTTGATTTGTGACACTGTTGTTCCTGGGGAACATTTCCTGATGTGTCCTATGTTTTCACTTTTGTGATTGTTTTTTGTTTGCTGTTTGTTTTTTTTCTTTCTTAAGGAGGTCAGAGAGGTGTCATCATAGTAATAACAATAACAAAGTCCATGGTGGCTGAGGAATGTACCGTGACCAGATCATCAATACTCAGAAATAAAACGAGGTTTTCTGGAACAGGTGGGGAGTTACTTGATTTTAGAAGAAAGAAAGAATGATCAAACTTAACATAATGCCAAAAACAAACACCATTTTAAGATATGTGTGATCTTCTTGGCAAGTAGGTCTTGTTTTGAGATAATGATCCACAGAATCAGCGAATGAGAATTTCTTTGGTTTGTAACCAAGTTGATTTCGTGCCTTGTCTATTCGGAACGTGTGAGTTACAGTAACGTTCCACACCTGAAACCCAAAAGGACAGTTATGGAATGACTTTAATATTGGATTTTCTACAACTTGGATGAAAATACATCGACAATGATATTACAATGGAAACAGAACAGCAAACAGAACTCTACTGCAGAGAATCCTGTCTGCATCCAAAGGGCATATCAAGGACTTCATGAGAGTTTTGGTCAGAAATATTTAAACATTCTTTCTTTTTATATATATTTACCTCATTCCTTGTCAAGAAAGGTGTAAAGCTAAAAACTGGTTTTAGTATCAGGTGCAGATATTCCATCACAGTGGCTGTGAAACACAAGGTTACTTAATGAGACAGACAGCTGGATAACAATAAACTGAGACAATGCTGACATTGCATATCCTGTAATTCCTACTGATATCAGAGGATGCAATTAGGGTGGTAGAAGGCAGGGTTTAACTTATAAAGTACATGATGGACTCGGTTTATGAATAGCCTTTAAAATTTATCTAGTAATTAGTGCCAAATGGCACAAGGGATTATTATTTATTGGAATAATATTAAGTTACATAATTCCTACAGTTTGAGTCCCATCATTTTATAAAACCACTATGGAGCTTTCTAGGAATAAAAAAAAAAATACAGCCCACAGTAATTAAGAATGTATTTTATTTCTTTTACCTGCTATATGAACCAGGAGAACAGGAATATGGATCCAGGGTTTCCTGTAGCCTAATTTTTCAAACTAGAAAGGGTATAAAAGGAAAGAATAAGGGAGAGCTTGTACCAAATTGAGCGTGTCATGAAGCATGAAAATGGAAGGGAAAAAAAGGAATGTTGATAAAACATGTATCTAAAATTTTTTCCAGCTAGTCTTCCTATCAATACTGGTAGTAAGAAATGCAATTGAAACCCACTACTCACTCTTTGGTGCCCACCTCCCACCCTTCAACTGCAATTGGATAGTAAAGGGGGAAGTGACCCGGGCTGGAATCCTTCCCTGCAGTTAAATACAGGCCCATTGTTCTACTGCAGTCATTTTCCCAGAGGAATTCTCTGTGTTGGCGTTGCAAGATTAAAACTTTGGCATGCTCCTGATATCCCAGCTTGGTGGTTATGAAAATATAATGTTGCCTCTTTTTAGCTTCTAAGATAAGATTCTGAATGGGCTTCCCTTCTGTGCTGCAGTTGATGGGGGGATAGAGATCAGCAATGGCTCTGAGAAAGCTGCCAGATGCCCATGGCAGAGCTCACCCTGCACTGTGAGTTTGCTCCACAGAAATGCTGCTGCAGTAGGTTCTGTACCTCTTGGCTAAATTATCTCAAAACAGTAAGGCCAAATTCCACAGTTATGCATAGCCAAAACTTCCCTGAAAGCCAGTGGAACTTTGGGACACGCAGGGAGAACAGGACTGAGTTTGATGTTAAATCATTCAGTAATTAACCTGCCCTGCTCTTCATTTAGTTTGTATGGTTTTTAGCCAGCGGTAGGGCCAGAGCCTGTGAGGTGCCTCTGAGCTGAAAACGTACCAAGGGCACGATCCACTCAGAGAAAATCACATTTTCACCATCGTGGATGTAATATGCCTGACCACTCTGTTAAAGAAGCAGAGAAAAACAGTTAGAAAAACACTATACATAGGATGGCATTCCTTTCTCTCTCATACCTACCCATGTCTTGATTTTGTGAGTGACACAAACACAGTGAATGTACACACAGCAGCTCAGCAAACTGCCTGCACTGCACTTCACTGTGCTCTCAAACGCAGTTTTGGGTAACCCCATGTATGATGGTGAATATATTATGGTAGTTAAAAATACTGTTTCCTCCAATAAACCAGGAAATTATATATTTTCAAAGCAGAAAAAAACATGAGCCAAATGTATTTGCATTTGCACTGTCCACGTGTTTCTGGAGCCACACACCATTTTTGAGAATTTAGCATGTGACTTTTTGGAGACACTTTGACCTCAAAATATCAAAAATTAAACCTATTTGAGAGCTAAAGCTACTGGAACACAATTATATTGTTTACTTACAGCTACATAACCCTTCTCAGAGGTGAGAGCTTCAGCAGCCAGTAAGTGAGCTTGTACTAGATTTCCTATATGAACCCAGTTCATCTGAACTTCGTGATTCCCAAACTTGAAGTTAAAAAGTCTCCGCTGGATGTTTATCTGTAGAAACAGAAAACATGTGATAACTATGTTATTCCTTTATTATGCAGTACAACATTCATTTTATCTCAGCCCAAATACTCAGAGTTTGCTGTATTTGTGTACAATTACAGCACAAGAAATGTGTCACAAGGAAAAAAAAAAACTAGTTGGTGGTTTCATGAATCAAAGACTGTTGCACTGATAGGCAGTGGCAAAATATGATGACATTAGAGTGTTTAGCAGGAACTAAAGTGCATATATAGAAGTCAACATTTCCATTAAACGATCAGGGATGCAAACCTACTTCTTCCACCACGGCATTTCAGCCTTGCATTTTTTAATTTTCACTGCAAGAGGATCCTGGCCGTGTCTGCAGTGCTCAGTTTGTGCTGTTTGTTACCCTGTCACCCAGCTTTCACAACAGCCTTCCTGGAGCAATGGTTAAGAACTGCAATCAAGGTACTTCCACTTGTGTTATGCCCTTACAACTACTTGTGGTGTCCTCCAGAGCTGACTACAAAACACATACGGCTACTCGTGGCAGGTGCCGCTGCTCTTCGGGTCCGTAGATGCCCGGGGGGCGAAGCACACACGTGTGGAGCTTGTCCCCTCCTGGGAGAGAGAACAACAGGGGACCTTCAGACAGCTGGGATATCAACATATGGCTGACATATATTGTCTGAATCTTACACTGTCAAAATAAAGGCTCAGTCTGACCATTCTGTGTGATTCGGCTTCCTGGGAACTTGATTTCATTTCCCTATAGAACTCAATTCAGTAGCTGTGAAAGGCCTGAGCTTGGGAGCCTGAAAAGCCAAATCCCACAGAAGAGTTTCATCAGGAACAGGCCAAATCAAGCTTTCCTCCTGGTTGTTTGGGTTTTGCTCAGAGATAAGTTTACACCTTAATATTTGTCCATCCCTGCAGACACATGCAACACTGGGAGCAGATCATTCTGTTTGCTACATCCAGACACCTGGCTTGCCTGCAGCTCAGGGGCACCACAAAGGAATAGAAGAGGTCTCCTAAACAGAGGCTTTCAGATGAGTTTGAATATTTTAAATCAGAATGAATAAGTTTGACCTGTGAATCACTCAGCAGACCCCTCTGACCCCTGAGAACAGGCACAATGACACCTTTTATCTGGCCAAGAGTAACAGGGGGTAGGCATTTGCTCAGGAGTTAATCAAGGATGCTAAAATTGAATCCCCATCTAATTTATGTTTGCCAACTTTACAGTTAAGACAAATCAACAGGAATAGCAAAATATGTATCTAAAAATTTCCCTTGCCATGTACAGACAGATTTTTAGCCACAACTATTACTGCAGGTGCAACTTTGGAAGTCACCTGATATTGCAAATCTGTTAAAGAAACTGCTGCTATTCCTGCCAGATACTTGCAACAAAATAAATCCTCACTTCAGTTAAAATCCTCTACTTATTGATAAATGAGAAAGCAAAACCCATTAGCAGTACTTAGGAGAGGAAAACCCCAAATGCTTTATACCTACCTTTGAGTAAAGTTCCATTAGCAGCAAGAACCATTTGGTCTGCAATTGCCTTGGTTCTAGAATAATGATTAAATTGCTATAAAGAAAGGCAGAATACAGTCATTTAAATCACATTATTGCATCTATAAAGGCAAACTTACTGTTTTTGACTGATAGCATTTCAATCTAGCCAGCTCCTAGATATCAGCTGAGCAAAACACAACTAGAAATAACAACAAGATTTAGCAAATATATACTTTTCTATGACGAAAAACTTAGAGGCACAAATTTAGCTTCAGAGTGAATTTAAGTACACTAGTATTTACTTAACTCACTTTTTGTGCTGGATGTACAGAAAAAATTACTCCCAAGCCAAATGTTCTGGTGGGACAGATATTTTTTCAAATTATCCTTTTCAAATTGAAAAAAGTTTTATAAAAATGGTAAGTTAAATATGAAGTTAAAAAATCAGACTTTCCAAAAAACACTTCCATTTCTTATTGAAGTTATTTGGGAAGTTATAAATCATTCTTTCCCAAATAGTATCTTTCAGTGTGAACTTTAAAAATTGCACCCAAGTGTATTTAAACAATAGGACTCTGGACACAGTTGGCACATGCTGGTTTAGCGATTACCTGTCCACACAAGACTAGTTATCTGTTGAATTTTGTATGGCCAGACTTTATATTGGAAAATATATCATGGAAAGTTCCAAAAGCTATTACGAATTGATTATTTCTTCATTGATCATGGGTCAACTTACACTAATGAAAAATAATTTAATGGAATTTGATGTGATCTACAGTAAAACAGCTTCTTCCCTCAGAGCAGCCTTCACACAATGTGCCCTTTCAAGCACAGTAAATCCACACCATCACATGAACAACGGACCTTTTCCAGTGGAAAATACGGCACAGTTTCTTCATCTCCTTCTTCAATAGGATTCCCTCCAAACACCACATTCACTGTGCTGGTGTAGATCAGTCTGGGGATATTTCTTTGTTTGCAGACTACAATGATAGACAGAAGAAATTATTTTAAAACAAAAATGAAGAGTGAGAAATAACACATGAACTGTCAGCTTCTCTTTTTGAAAGCAAATATCACGCTTACAGCAAAAAAAAGAATATTTTAATTTTAACATTATCATTTAATATAGCATTGTCTTTCATCCAGCTGGAATTTTTCTTCCCAAATATCTGCTACGCAAATATTACATGTGGTGGTCACCAGATGTTTTATGATTAGGTAACTAATCATATCACCACTGGATTGCAGTCACCAACTGGATAGAGGAATCTTTGCAGGGGAAAAATTCCTCCTTCAGAAACATTTCTTAAAACATGTTCACTTTACAAATGGAATAAAAAGGACATGAGTAAGTGCATTTGTGGTGGTATAGCACTGCCAGTGTATAATCAGTAGTGCTTTTAAAGCAAATGAAATTAATGTTATTTACAAAACAAAGCCTTAATTATAGATTCCAGTCGTGTTATTATAGCTAAATTCTGCTGCATATATGTCATTGCAAACTTGAATAACATAAATTTCCTCTTCATTTAACAATATTTCTAAAGTTTAAGTGAATTAATATTCAAAGTCAGGAATTTTTAGAATTTGCAGAGCTGTCTGTCCAGCTGGGTCATTGGCTCCTTTTGAAAATAATGAATAAAATTATTGTTTTGTAAATATTTGGAACCAAACACAATACTAACATCTATTATTTAAATGTAGATGAACAGGTTCATGCTTCTCCCAGACTCTTGCTTTGCTGGGAGCCTATGGAAATTTGCCATGACATGTTTCTGTGAGTCTGGAGGTTGGGGTAGGAAAAAGGGAATATGTGGGAACCTCTTCCCTCTAACTCATGTAGAATTTTACTTGCCTACTATTCCATTTTGCTTTTTTTTTCAGTAATAACACACAGGCAGCATGAAACTTGGTCTAAATAAAAACTTGTTTTGCCATTTTGCTTTTTGATTATTTTTTTTGGCCATTTGGTTTTTGAGGGGAAAACAAGGAGAAAGTAGCTTTGGTATTTACAATACACTTAGGTTTGAATCAGATGCAAAGAAAGAAAAGTGAGGTACCTACCATCAATTATTATTTTTGTGCCTCCAACATTTATGGATTCAATCTGATCTTTCTTTTGAAGCTGGAAATAGAGTTTGCACAAGATTTGATTCATGGAACAAGTCACATTCACAATATGATTGCTACAATTGCCAGATGTAGAACAGTTGAGGCCTTTTTGTGATGTGTTACAGTTCTCTGTCTGTCTGACAGTTCTCATTCTGCTAGTCTTGTTCAGTTGAAAAATGAAAGATAAAATGCATCTAAAATGAAATTATAATGCTTCAACATTTTGCCACCTCCTCAGACAATCCATGATACAGAAACAAAAATTAAAGGTGGGGGTTATGCTCCCTGAAAGCTTCCACAAAGTCTTGTTCCAGTGCAATCTGTCTTGTTTCTAGAAATAAATGAGTAGTTTCATGACTTTTTTGATAACATAAAAAAAAAAAGGATAAGCCTTCTTCTCCAAGATCTTAAAACTATGATCTCATTTTTCTAGAATATTTTGTAGTACATTAGGTTTATGCTTTTACATTTATTATTTAAGGAATATCTCCCTTGTTGCCTGTATGGATGACTTGACCTTTCTAACCAACTTCTGTTTGACATAAATATCATAGAATTACATTCCTTGCTACATGCAGACAATTTGTTCTTTCTCAAAAATAACAACAGAAAACATTGGGGAAAATGGTACTTGCTTGTTCTAATCCTGACATTCCACATGCAGCCACGTGAAAAACACAGTCAACCCCTTCACATGCCTTGAACACTGCATCATAATCCCTCACATCACCCTGGAAAATTAGAGAAGAATGAGTTTTTGACAGGAAGAGCTGCTCACATTCTCTATAGAATTATGGCTGTTAATGAAAATCTAAAGATATTTAGATCTATTTTTCACAGTACTTAACTGGCATTAAAAAAACATTATAAACAGGGTGAAAAATCCGTGACTAAGAATTTTGTCAGTGTTTTGTTGCAAAGCGAACACGACTCTTGTTGGCTTCGATTATAATGCGTATTTTCACCCTGAGTCCTGCAGCCTGGCAGAACTTGTCTGACTTGAATGGGAGCAGCACATGCTCCAGTGCTGGAGAATGAAGCCCCAGGGACAATAAACCACAGCAGGAAGGATTCAGCTGTTTGCCAGGGAATCACCAAATAAGAGAACCCCTTTTTTATCACCCTGGGATGGGATTTGTGCCATCTTCACAAATGTCTTTGTCCATCTAAGGTTTATTTTAGGTGCACTGTATGATAACTTTAATTACAGCTTTGTACAAGATTTTAAAAAGCAGTACACCCTATATGCATTGAATATTTAATTAGTGTACAGTAGTGTATTGTATTCACACTTATGAAATTCTATATATCACTGAACCCTCACTGTATCCAATATCAAATACTATGCTGGGGTTAGAACACTATATTGCATTTTTGTATACCAGGTAATACTATATTAATAGTACTCCACATATATACAGATATCAATAAAAATATTATACTTTTATTTTCAGAATTACAATATTTCAAAATATTAGATGTTAGTTACTTTACTGTAATGAACTTGATAGAATAATTTCCAAAGAAACAGCTGGAGGTAATATTAAGAGCTAATCTAACAGTTTTTAACTCTCAACTTTTTTCTTCTGAGGTTGGCAAAGTGTTTCACAAATATGGCTGACTTACACATCCCACCCTTTAGCCAGTGCTAAAGTAGCTAATGAGGATAAACAATATTAGCAATCCCCAAAACACTAACACTGATCAAGGCTCAGATCTCTGAAGTGACTTATTACTTTATTTACTAGGACTCCATAGTTCCATTTTCCAGGTAACTCACCTATATTTTGTAATATTTATTTTTTTTTAAATTGAATTACAAAAAAAACCTATTGTAGAAGATCATTTGTGAGATCTTGAGCCTCCTTTAGAAGACGTAAATTGCCATCACTCCACCAATTTGAATTGTTAAGAATCAAAACCTCATAAATGAATGTGCTGGGAAAAGCATGAACAGAGCAAGGATATGTGACACTTTCCCCCTGAATACTCTTCTAGTCTCTAAGTATTTTCATTCAGAAGATTTCTTGAGCCTAATTGAGCTTACCTATTTAGTCATCTCCAAAGGAAGTAAATTTTTGGTGAGGCTTTGCACGTGCCTTTTACCCACTGCACGAAAAACAACGTCACTTTGTACTGAACTGACTCCTCATTTCCCCTGGTGGCCTTTCCTTCCTGTTCCAGGGAGGACAGTGAGCAGTCAACCCCTGTCCATGTCAATGCCACTTGCTTTGTAGAGCTCTCCTGCTCTCAAGTCACCTCTTTCCCAGACTGGAAATCCTGGTTTCCTCAATCATTCTCTGCACAGCAGTCATTCTGCATTTGTGAGCACTTTTATTGCCTTGTCCTGCTCTCACCTTTTCCTTGAAATAATTCCCTGAGCGGTAAATTTGTCACTTCATTGTTTCAGGGGGGTGAGCTACGAGTGTAGGGGGCACCTCCCTCACAGGACTGCAGAAGGTCACTGGGGACACAGACACTCCACTGGACTCTGTTTGCCACCTCTTCATCAGTTACTTATGCATGTGAGGACCTTCTACCACGACTTCTTGTCCTCAAAGGCTTTTCAGTAAATGTTTTTTAAATCCTTAAGAGGAAGCCTTATTGTGCATAAAAGCAGTATAACGTTATTTCACTGCTGTTAAAGATGCGATTTCAACGTACCTCGAAAAAATCCGCTCCGTTCGGGATCTCCCACTTAGGTTTCCGTACATCAAACAGAACGACAGCAACTCCTGACCTAACCAGGGCACATCCCAGATTGTATCCCAGGTAGCCTCCGCCTCCTGTCACCATTGTCCTTGTGCTCCTGTTCCCCAGCAGCCCAGCAGGCTCCTTCCCTTGGCTCTCACATTCCTGGCTGCTGGGGAGCTCCTCTGGGGATCCTTCTGGCATCACGACTGCAACAGAGAAGATCTCTTGGAAATTCCTGCACAACACTCTGAGATGTGGGTAATTTCAGTGACTTTCACGTTACAATGCTCCTTTTGGGACTATTCTATTTTTATTATCTTAATATGTTTAAAATGTATACAGTAATAATTTTGGTGATGGGCTTTCTATGTACAATGAGTAACGAGTCTGAATACTTTTATATTCCAAGATACAGTTTTTTCCTCATATCCAGAAGTTTCATATTATATAGAAATAAAGAGACTTTAGAGCCATTATAATTACCTAACCTTAACAGGTATGATTATATTTTCAAAAGCTTGGTTTAATCAAACATTTTATTCTTGAAGACTCACTGATTTGCAATATATTAATGCCAAGTAGATGTCACCCTACCAGTCAGGAAAATAAACCAACACATTAGATAAGGAATATAAGAAAGGATGCATTCTACTTTTAAAATTCACTTTATTTCACATTTGGGTCACGGTTCTTCAGCAATGATAAAAATGTTTCTATTTTAAGCTTCTCTGGTTACACACTAAATACATTTAGTTTTCTGTCCAGTTCTCACTAACTTGTCCATATTGTTCTCATTAGGGCATTTATCTGCAGCTATATAGTGTAAAAAATAAGTGTAAAATGCAAGCTCCTTATGTTGAAAAATATCCTGACAGTTCAAAAATAAAAAAGAATCCATGTTTCCAAACAAAATTGAAATTAGAACTAATATAACAAAGCTAAACCAAGTATGCTCTCCTGTTCAAGCAAGGAAACATAAATTTGCATCTCTAGATTGTGCAGTAGTCTTAAGCCATATAAAGCTCTTGGTCTTCTGAGAAAAAGCATCTTTTTATACACCATAAAGAGAACTGAAGTCAAGCTTATCACAAATACCACAAAAAGACATTTGAAAAATGGTATGTGTTTGAATACTTGTAATTAATAGCTCCTTAAATTTTAAATAAGACAGAGGTTGTACAAAAAAAGTTTAAAGATTTTTTTTTCTAGAAATCTCTTTCTTAAAAAGCACTAATGGCATTAATATATTACTCTGCTTCGTGGAATTAGAAAATTGTTATCAAATTTTGAACATAAACGATTTTCTTAAAGAAAATACTTCTTTCCAGATAGGTAATTTTTTTTTCTCTGAACTTACAGGAGCTATTCTGATTTATGAATGTATTCTGCATGATGAGCACAGTTACATCTCAGGCAGTGCATGCAGTGTGAGTTGCTCTTAGCTCCCCTGCTGTCACTTCAAATATTAGAAATGTACAAATTACTTCCCATAAAAAGTTAGAGTCAAACATTTCAGGTTTTTAAAATTAGCTAAAGAAGTAGTAAGTACCCTTGGTAGAATGCTGGCTGTCAGCTGTCCCAGTCCTTCCTGGCCAGGTGAGATGGGGAGAGGTCTCTTTGCTGGACAATTTGTAACTCCAGGGCATCAGGTGCTCTCAGCACAGAGGTGTTCACGTGTGCTCAGGCCCTTTTGCTGTTCCTGCTCCTTTGTAGCTGGTGGCTGGGCTGTGAGCCAAAAAAGGGCAGGGCTTAATTTGTACATAATTTACGTTCCTTTTTGGGAAAAAAATAGAATATTTTCTCCACATCAGACCCTCATACTGTTACCTGGTAGAAGTATAAGACAGTAGGCGACACAAATATACTATTTGTACCACCAGCGTGTAGATAAACTGTACTAGAGAAGAAACAAAACTCCAGTTTGGCAGTGGTGCCCAGCACTTCCATCCTGACTCTTCTATCTTCATCCCCAACCCAATTTTGTATTTGCAGAGAGGCTTAAGTGCAGGCACAAGGGTTGTTCTCTGGCTTCCAAGATGAATGAAGGCAGTAAATTAACTCATAGACAACACAACAGGGAAAGGTGACTTACTGTTAAATAACACATTTTAAATTAATGATAATTAATTAAATGATTAACAATTATAGACGTTGATCCTAAGATTTTAAAGCCCTTTTAAAACAAATATCCTTTTACAAATGAAACAATGAGAAATCAAAGCCAACATTTTCAAAAGGGTGTGTCTAAAATTAAGTCTTAAAGCAGTAGTTAAGATGCTAAAGAAACACTCCCACATCTAAATATAAATGACTACAATTTTCAATGTTTGCATGTTAGAAATATCTCAAGTTCACAGGTGGCCTTGCAATTTAAATGTCATTTAATGTTCATGTGCTGACAAGAACTCAAACTGACACCTAGGCAAGTATATTTTAGCATAACATACATGTTCTTAAGTCCCTGTAGTTGGCAATAGAACCAGAACCTTTGAGCCTGTGGCACTAATCTGCACTTCTTGGATTGCTGGATGAGGGACAAACCCCAAAACCACCAAATTCCCTGTTTTGAGCTGTCCACAGCACTGAGAGCTTTTACCATTTAATGCAAGAAATTAAGTGCCCATTCTACCCCTGAACTACTCCAGAACTCCTCCACAAGTCAAAGCAGCTGGTCAGCTTATTCATGGATATCAATCTCTCATGTCTCGTTGAAATTCAACAAAGAATATTTTAACTTGGCTTTGGGTTCCACCAGAAGGGGACACCTCAGAGGAGCTTTCAGAACTGGTATTTTGTATTCTCTTAACTTCAGTGAAGAGGGGTGACCATGTTTTATTCAATGCATCCTGCTAAGTATTTTTGAAAGAAACAGAAGCTAAAGTTACAAGGAGAAAAGCTGCTGCATTAAGATTTGAGCTTGCTTTTTGAATCACAACTCTGGACTGCCTTTTTCTACTTTTTCTCCTATAACCAGTCCCAGTTCATGCAGGCACACAGAAAAAAAACATGCAGTACTTGTAGGAGATGACTGTATAAAACACAACAGGAAGGTGTCAGAGAGTTTGTCTTACACAAGTTCATTTCAAATTACATGCTGACAGATGCAGGTCTGAATTGAGTAAGAAGGACTTGGCCTAAAACAGACAGGACAGTGTCTGTCTCCAGCCTACAAAGTCTTGTCCCTGGGCTGGTTCTGTGGACAGTGCTGGGTCACAGAGAGATACCAGACAGATGTGTGAGACCAGGGCTTTGTCCCTTCCACTCAGCAGGTCCCATTAACGCCACAGCTCTGCATTTCCAGGCCACAGAACAGGAGCAATGCTCCAGCTCTGAGGCAACAGGAACCTGAAGGAGGGTTTTTAATTGTGTGGAAGACACTGTGCAGAAAGGAGCCTTTAACAGAGACGTACCAAAGTGTGCAAAGCTCGGCAGAGGTGTGAGCTGAGGTGACAGCTGGATGTTTGACATGAGTCACAGGCAGGATGGGGTGTTCTGCAGTGCCCAAGGGCAGGGGAATAGCAGAAAAGCTTCAGAGACTAAGCTCTCTCTTAAAGCTACTCAAGGATGGGATTTTGCTGAAATAACTGCAGCATAAAAATATCCTCTCTTCATTTGACTTATTAAAAATTCTATATCTAAGCCCTAAATCAGCAGAGTTGTTCAAGCTTGTCAGGCGTTTGAACACCTCCTTGTGCACTTGTTCACATCCAGATGCCCCATCACATGTACTGACACAATCTGTGAACTCAGAGTGGTGAGACTTGTTTGGACAGTGCACCACATCACTGATCCCCTCTGCAACCCCAGAGAAGTCTGGACAGATCTGTTGAGTACTTTTGACTAAATGTACTAATCTCTTTGTGACTACAAAAACAATCACCCTCATAACAAGGACTGAATCTAAACCAACAGAGAGTTGAGAGTAGGGAAGTGTCAATGGTGAGGGAGTCACAGAGAAGACTGAAAATGTTAAAAAGCATTTAAATCAGAAGGTCTTGCAATTAATGGAAAAAAGGGAAAAGAATGAAACTCTGCTCTAATTATGTCTTGCTGTGCTTAAAATTTTTGGTCAAAAAGATAAGTTATGGTATCTGAATTAAAGGAAACCTAATATTCATTTTCATATAACCCAATGCTAAACAGTGGTACCTATCAAATATTTCTAAGGCATGACATCATCCTTAAAAAAGGTTTCCCAATTAAAGCAATAACAGATGTAATTTAATACCCGAAGTATTATGATAATGCAACATTCTTCACATTCCTTGCTAAGTTAGAAGGGTAAGACACAGAGGCAAAGCAACTTACCCATGTCATGCTCTAAGTCCAGACCAGAAGGGAAAAGAAGATGCAGATCCTTATTCCAAGCTGCAAAGCTGAGAGATCAGGTTCTTCTTCTTAAATCCCTCCATTCTTCATTAACATACATAAACAGTCTCTATTCCTTCCTTTTTTCTGTTTCTTTGTGTATTTGAGTTACAATTCTGCATATTTCACTATTTCCTCATGGAAGGAATAAAGCACACATAAATAGAGCCTTGGAACGTGTCATATAAAATGCTTTTCCCATGACTTTGTTCTCATTTCCTTTGCATTTGTGGCTGCTTTGCATGTTACACAGATTGATTTACAGGTCAAATGAAATGATAACTGTGAGCCTGCATTGCCAAGTCAGGATGGAATTACAGGAAGAAACAAAACAACTTCTCACAGCAGCAGTGAACATCCCTTATCAGCTCTTAGGTCTTGTTAAAAAAAAGGCAACAGTTTACGCAATATTTGAAGGGAAAGAATACAAATGCATCATAAATAAAAATATTGCATTAAATTGTACTGAATAAAGGCAGGTTTCTATACAATTAGCAGGGATCACAGCTTGGCTTCTTACACACAGGAATCACAGAGAAAACAAGCCACAGGAATGAACTATATAGATGCAGGTTTTAAAAGGACTATAAGACCAATTCCAATAGGTTTCCTCTTAATTCAAAGGTTTTCTAATGGTTGCTACACTAGAGAGAAGTACAGATCAACATTACTATTACATGGTTTGCTTTCATCCCAAAAACCACTGGAGGAGTTCTGAGGGCATGGGAGGTGGCTTAGGATGGACGGAAGAGGAGGATGTTTTGCACTGTGCCCACCGGGTACCGTTTAAAATCTTGGCATAACTTCTACCAGGTGTCATTTGCAAAATTCCATTCACCTCTATTGTTGTTATTAACCCAGAAATCATAACAAAAGCTGCAGAACTTTCCAAGTAGGAAAGAAAAAAGGAGAAACCCTCTAGAAGAGATTAGGTTTGTTATTTGCTAGTTGTTTAGAAAGAGCCTTGGTACCACATTAAATGTGGCCATGATGACAGAGGCAGCCCATAGTACTGGAAGGATGTAAATTTGTGGCTTACAAGGTCAGCTTAAACTACCTATCGAATTCTGGGTAGAATTTAGGATTCTAACTGATGAAGTCTCACATGATATGAGTCAGAGATTACCACTGTCCTCATACAGTAGTTCCACCAATGCATTCCATATAGTTACCTAAACCCTGGATTATCATTATTGTAACAGAGACAGGGAAGGAATAAGGTGCTTTCTGATGGTGGCAGGTTTCTGGAATTGAGTTTTCCATTCTTCCTCTCTCTGTCTTATTTATTTATTTAAACTAATGCATAAGCAAACATCTCATATGCATCTGTTCGAGATGGTTTCTCAGAGGACTGAGGTTCAATGGAATGAAAAGTGTTCTATATACATCTGACTGAGATGCTTTCAAACAATTAATGAAAATTCCTGTGACTTAGTTGTATTAACACATTTGGGTGTCTAAAGTCTTGGAACTTTGTGGTTACAGATGTGTGCTCACAGTAGGCAACATGCTAATACAGCACAGAGCAATTCTTCCTGAACAGAATTCCAAAGGACACAACACTCACTGCCGTTACCTTCCTTTGGAGCAGAATCAGTTTCTGGGGTTGACTCAAATTCAGGCATATTTAGATGGAGGAATTTGTTACTATGCCAAGCTGTCCCACCCTTCTTCTGGAAGTTGTTGTCCCCTGAAGCACCACAAAGGAGTTCCTGAACTGCCAGTCCATACTAAGGTTTTATGACCACGTGCACCAGTTCAACGTAGCACAGGAGCTGGAAACTGTAAATTATGGCAGTAGATGAGCTGTTCCACATGGAAGTTACCCACTCCTGCTGTGAGAACAGCACTCCTCTCATGGGGTAGCACACATACTTTGAGGTGGCAACTGGTTTAGCCATTTGTCTTTAATTCACTGCACACAAATCAACATATTCAGTGAGTCACAGCAATGACATGACTTACAAACGAGCTGGCAGAAAAATATGCATCTTGGTCAATTATAAAACTCCTCTTTTATTATGTCTTGAATACAGTGAATTGCATTCCAGGAAGCATAAAGCAGGAAAGCAAGTGACATAAACCTGACAGACTGACACTGGAGTCACTCACAGAGTGCTCCATTACTCAGATCGTCCAAAATGAACCATCTCCTTAAAATGTGTTCCTGGCTCGGTAGCCCTCAGATTGATGGAAGCAGGTAGGATGGGAGTTTCCAGGTGGGTAATAAGGAGACAGGATCTGTATTTTAAGGAAGCAGCTGCTGTGAGTGGGTAGCAGGGCTGACCAGCCTCCAAGACAACAAGGCTTCGGCTGCACAGCCTGAACACAGGTACGAAAAGAAGTGAAGCTGGATGGGGTGTAATGGCTAAATATTGCAATACCTGACTTTTATAGCTTCTGGGGTTACACAGATTCTAACCAAAGAGAAGATTCCTCAGTTCCTAACACCTACTTTAAGTGTGAGAGCTCAAGAGAACCAGAGACGCGCTCTGCTCTGCCCACAGAAACAACCAGTCCAAGCCAAAACAAACAGCTGAGTGATGAGTACGAGTGTAGGCTGCCACAACTCAGGATTACACTGATCCATTGGCAATCAGCCCGTGGAGACACTGTGTAAATGGAGTTGTTTTGAATGAGTAAAATATCTGAGCACCAAGTATTACACAGGGGGAAAAAAGGCTATAAAATGAGAGGTCTGACAATTGCAATTTAACAGAACCCACTGAAATTGGACATGTACATGGCAATCTTCCTTCACAGAGAGCCCCTGAGATCATTTACCACACCTGCACAGGTATATTTCCTTTTAAGTTCTTTGAAAGGACCTTTATAAGAATATCAGAATCTATGGTACAGTACTGTGACATTTCTCAAATCCTCCAAGGAACGTATAAGAAACCCTTCTTGGCAATACAGAACATTTATCCTTCCTACCTGGATTTACTGTTTTAATGTTTCTTAGTACAAATCCACTTATTTTATCAGTGATTGTCACCTAATATTTCTATACCCCAAACAGAAATGTAACTAATCCTATTAATTTACAACTAAGATTTTCATATCAAAGCATCTCAGTAGTTCCACACATACATTACCAAAATCCCAGGAAGTACAGCATAGCACAAAGCACCAGTTTACCTGCAGTATTCCAGTGTAGGCTGGGACTAACCTGGAATGCAGGAGTCACCTGGTTCAGAGCATACAACACTAAGAAGAGACTTCTATGATACAGATAGTCTCTTTTCTGCCCCTCCATCTCTTTTGTCTCTATAAAGAATTAAAAACTGTCTCCCATATCAAAGTATATCCAGTCATCCCCATCAGCTGGCACTCAGGAGATGCAAATGGCTCTTAAATAAATGCAGATCAAGTATCTGAATTTTGCAGTCTGAATCCATTTTTATTATATTACATATATTAAACACTTAAGATGAATTTATAATCCTCTTAAAGGCAACAATAAACACCTACAAAATACTAGTGAGCTGTCATTACCGAGCTTAGCAGCAAAAAAAAGTGTATTTCATAAATCAGCTGGTACTGGCAAACATACTTTTTCCAGACAGGAAATACATAAGAACTTAACAGAATTGCTTAGAAGACTTGCAGTGTCTGGTTACACAAACATAACCAAGCTGTATCAGCAACAATATATTACTTGTTTGCATGTCTGATCATTTCTGAATCATTAACTCTAAATATTTCTGTACCGGCAACTTAAAAAGCAAAGGGTGGAAATAATTATTAGCAAACTTCTTTTGACAAAAACATGAATTCCAAGCTTTGTTTTCTGCATTAAAGTTATTGCTTGGACTTTCTATGGAAAACTGGCATAGAGAATTCTCTTCCTAATATCACAGCCATCCATCCCATCTGTTGGGCATAATGAGCACCAGGAAGGAAAACTCAAACCAATAAAAAGACAGTTTGGACATACCAACAACTAATTGAGGAAATTATTAATATGATGCAGTAGAATAGAAACAAAAGTTGTAACCCTGTATAACTACTAATTATATTAGAAATACATACACTTTTAAAATTTGTATCAGCTATATTGAAAACTATACTTATGCTGAAACTTTGGAGAGTTTAGGGCTTGATTTACTTTGAGTCCTGCAGTCTGCAAGTGGAGTCAATGTAGCACTTATCACCTGCAACTGCTCTTGCCAGCACTTGTGACAACAAAGAATTCATGTTCTCTCTTTCTGCTGGAAGTTGGAAGCTTTGAGCACACTCTGAAAAGAAGCAGGTTAGTGGTCTGACTCCAAACCTCTTCAGCATCTTTTCTTCATCTAAAATTTAATCCTACAAGTGAAACACATGAATAGTTTTAAAAACTCAAAATATATAAACTGCACAGGCTCACCATCACCCCTGACAAAATGGCAATGGAAAAACAACACAAATTAAATTGAAAGTTTCCTTACATGTTTAATGGTGCTCTGGGGCTATGTACTTTCTGAAGTACTTTAACAGGAATGTATTCCTATACACTTTACAAGCAATACAGTTATCCTTGGAAGGCTGAAAGACTGAGATGGTTGTGGAACACTAGGTTTCTCTCTGCATGCCTGTAACAACTTCCTTGCTACTACAGGATGGTTATACATTCATTTCCTCTCTAAGCATTTCTCTTGAGTGATCAGCCCTTAAATGCTGAATTCTGCACATACCTGGCCAGGCTCCAGGTTCCACTCTCCATGAACAAGCATTCTTAGCCAGTGGGGCTGACTGGATTTTTTTTTCTCCTCTTTGAATGACTGGGCAATGTTTTTAAAAGGAAATACAAACTACAGCCACAGAAACAAGGATTTAAAAACCAGTCTCACTATGTCTGCATGACCCATTTCCCTGATGAATATCTTGGCAGACCAACGTTCTGTAGTGCAAACTCTCTGCAGTTGTCTGGGTGTCCACAGTTCTCCCTCAAATAGCTCTGTGAGAAATGCTTCTGTCTTGTTTAACACTGAGAAAGTACTTCCACCCAGTCAATTCTCTTTTCCTGGGATACTCTGCCTGTTTAAAAGCAGCAGGTTGGAGGTTGGCTCTGGGAGAGGTTTAGTTTGCCCAGCTGCCTCTCCCACCACTCTGTAACAACAGTGCCATGTTTGCTGAGGCTCTTTACTATCAGTGGGGTCTTTTTTCAGTCAGCCTTGTTCATTTAACAGATAAATCATGCAGCACATGCAGCAATTGTTATTACAGCCATTATATCTAGTTCTAACCCTCTAATGCTCACTCTTAGAATGAGCTGGACCACTGATAACTACAAACATCTGCCTTGCTCCTTTCACCCCAAACACTGTCCCCTTTGAACTGTTCTGTGGTTATATTGGGTTCTTCTGGGGACCAGCTCAGCTAAGAACTAAAATCATTACAAATGATTTCAACTTTGGAAAAACTCCCCGCTGAAAATGAATACATTTAACATTAGGCTTATGAAATATTAGCCTTCTACTGAAATACATGAACTCTGTATAAACTATGATCTATTTACCTGAGCACTTTGAAAACTGGAATGGTCCTTTTGCTTTATATTCCATTTTTCAAGTAATAATCTGTTTGAAAGAAAAACAAATCCCAAAGAATTCCAGCAGCTTTTCACAGAGGCACACAGTACCTTCGTGCCTTTGTTCAGCTGTGTCCTTGGATGACAGAAAATCTTTTATTTGAAGAGGTATAATGCATTTTAAAGCTCTTTGCAAATACTTTTGCCCACTATTATCATTGAAATGGTGCTTTCTGGTTCTGGATTGGCAGTTAGGAAGGTTAACAATGAAGAAACATAAAGATCAATACAATTTAATTGTCTTTCACTCCAATCCTATTTTTCATATAGCAGACACTGGGAGTCAGATACTCGTCTTCCTTCCATGAAATAAAAAATAAAAAGACTCTTGATAAATACTCACCTCCAAGATTTTGCCTGCTTTAAGAAACTTCTAGCTTTTGCTACTTCTTGAATAAGTTTCTTTAAATCATCTCCTTCAAAGTAAGGGAAAGCTGGATCCTGAAAACATAGTTAAAATATTCTACTTTAACTTGCAACAATTTTCTGTTTCTACCAACTTAGTTAACTGAGCCTAAGTTCTAAATTTCCCTACTCCTACCTACTTGCAGAGAAGGTCTTGGTCTTACAAGGGGAGAGCAGAGCAATTCTAGATTGAACCTGGTTCTGTTCACTAACATTTTTCTACTGTGGGAATCCCTCAGGTCTCATGCTGGAGAATTAATGTGCTAAACACTCTATAAGGATTTTACAATTACTTAAATGAAATACAAAGATGGCAAGCATAAGAAAGCACAGTAAAAGCTAAAGTTAGCTTAAAATCCACAGTGGCCAGGACCCAAGATATATTTTTTACTTCTCTTTCAAAACCTACATTGCATTGTATACTCCTTTCCTAGGTTTGGGCACCAGACCAAGGCAGTTAGAAGAAAGGCAAAGACAAATACTAAGATTTCTCCTTTTGGTTTCAATGTGAAGTATCTTAGGAGTCTTGTGTTATTTTTTCCTCTCTTTTTTTTTTTTTATTTTTTGTTTAAATGCAGTTTGACTTCTGGTGAAGAACTAAGCTGAAATGAAACAACCCAAACCAATCCATTTAGCATACATCTTCATCTTCAAGCCCCTCTGCCAACATTCTGTGTGCTGCTAATTGTCCATCTTCATCTCCAAAACAGCAATGGTAGCGCCCTCCTGTCTGGGAAGCAAGTTTCTTCAGAAATTCATTAGCTCCTCTGTTAAAAACAAAGTAGAAAGTTGCTTATGAAAATTGATTTCTCTGAAAGCAACAGCAGTAGAAAAACAATTTCTAAGAACTCCTCAAAAAATATTACATCTAAGAACAGTTTGGAGGACATGATTATAAACTTCTGTATGGAACGTAAGTCATGTGGCAAATACCTGTGTCAGAGCAACCTTCCCTGTTCCCATCTTGGTAACAGAGATTTCTGACAATAAATAAACTAGTAATTTTGAAAGTTTTTTTGTTGTTCTTGCAAAGCATCATATACCTGTCTGCACAGCTAAAAGAAATGGTGTGGATTTTAATATCTTGTTCCTTTCTCAATCGTTCAGTTTCCTCCAAAATCAGACTGCAACTGGTGTCTGGTTTTCCATCAGTCAATAGATACAGTGCCTCTACACCTTGGAAACTGAGAGCCTTCTGAAAAACAAAAAATGAGCTTAAATAATTAGTACATTTATATGAAAAGTTATATTTAAGAAGAAAAACACCATTCCAATGATTTAAGATAGTTTTATATTTACCACATCATTAATCAACTTATTTTTGTCTTTTCCTTTTCACTAATTATGAAAGAGACCAAGGATATACATTTGAAAAATAAAGTAGATAATTTGTAGCATAAGACAACATATTTATAAGCAGGAAGTCATCAAAAATTGACTCACTGAAATAGGAAAAATTTATTGGTTTTGGAGAACTGCTGACAAAAGATTTTTTACATCACATTTTATAGGAGTTAAAGATGTTTAATGTCTGAAAATCAGGCTCACTAGGATTTGACCTTTTCATATTATGAAAAACTGCTACAGTCATTGACTCAGTGGACATTTTTGTATTACAGACACACCTCAGAGTTCTACTGGACTTGATTCATGATGAATTCCATAACATTTATATGGAGATTGTGCAAGGGTGTCTGGAAGAAGAACCATTCATTTAAGGCAACACTTCTTTTTTGATTCAAATTTTAAATCTCATGGAATTGTGAATTTCTTCAGCTTCTGCTTCAAACTATTATTACTATTTAATTTCTACACTGAAAATTTTTATAGGAGAAAAGTTTCTTCACCTGCTACTGAAGTTCAAGAATTGCACTCAAAGCCCACGAGATTCCAACAAACTGCTTCTTTAAAAACCCTGTTTGGCTCAGAGCAACATATCACAGCCACAGTTGTACATAAACATAATTTTGAGCAACTGGCTATATTCTCTCTCCAGTATTCTTTGAACACAAATATTGATGCAACTATTGACAGTTGACAGTTTTTTTAAAACTCAGTGTGAGAAATTACTTCTGGTATCTACGAGCCCTGGGGCCAGAAACAGCAGTTTGGTTTCAATGCTTTGCATATAAAAATGTTGTATGCTTTGACCTAATAATTTCCCTAAAATGTTACCAGTCAGGGGGAAGTGTTTTATCACCACAAGACACAATGTGTTCTCCAATACATGGCAGCCAGTTTACTAACCTGTAAAGCTGTGAGGATGCACGTGTTACCATGGGCATGGAATCTGGAGACCCACTGCACAGCATCATGACATGTTTCATCAGTTGCCTCTACAAGACACTCTTTCCAACTCTCTGTATTTTCTGCAAATCTCAGCAGGTTAAACCTGAGGAGAAAGATGACCCACAACATTTAACCCTCACCAACACAATGAGTCACTTTGGATAAGGCAGTTTTGGAGTAAATAAACAAATTTATTAAAAAAGCCACAAACACAAACCCAATAGAAAAAAAACAAACCCAAACCAAATCCCCCACCCAAGAGCCCAGTGTTGGATTAAATCTTCAGCTTTGGAGGAGACACAAAGCATCTCTCACTCTGCACCAACAGAAAATCCATGGGAATGCTGAGCCCAAAAGAGCGAACAGCATCAGCCTACAACATAGGCTCAGATCTTAGAGAGCTCAGAACTAAAAGCTGGTTAAAAAGAACAGAAAAAGCAGTTATGTCACATGCACATTATACTCTAACATTTAACAATTACTTGGATTGTGTTTCAGCACTGTATTGCTTGTAATTAACAAGCAATTATTTCATAATAGGTAGTGCAGATTTCAATCTTTATCAGTAACTCACCATACCTGACTTCATTTCTTCTCAGCTGTTCCCAGATAAGGGAGGTGAGTTCTTTTGTGACATGTGGCAAATATGGGCCCGTGGAACCAGATGTGTCAATCAAAACACAGACATTTGCTTCTAAAATGGTACCAAACAACCTTCGGCTTCCTGGGCCAGAACATGAAAGCTAATTAAGCATCATTACACAGGTGTATTTTACTGAGCATACTGTAAATCTTCATTTTAGGGGTTACTCTGGGCACGTTTCTACATCATTAATCTATGCAGCAACTAGGTAGTTAAAAGATTAATAACAGAAGAGTTTTCTGCCATTTCAAATCTAGCACTATCAAGCATTAATTACTAGCCAACTGTAGCAACTTGCATTAAATAATTTGTAGCTCCTACTTCACAATCCAGCAAAAAATTAAACAAAGATCTTTATGATCAAAATGCTTTTCACCAGCAGTGATGCTGAACTTCTAAACAGGGCACATTCTTAGCAAAAGAAACAAAAAAGCTAATTTAAAAGCTTGTATGTGTTACTGTATATATTTTGTTGATAGAAAGCTTCTGGTTCTGTATTCAGGAACTCAACATCCAAAAAGTAAAAACTTACATCACAGCTCCAATTATTTTGCAGCAAACTAGATGTTTATCAGCTACACAGATGGAAAATTCTATTGTATTCTCGTATCCATAAAAACGAGTTTTAAAATTTCAATGAAATGCAAAACAGATAAACCTTTGTTCATATTTGAGGTTTGGATTTGTTTCTATTAGAAACAGCAGAGCAGAAGAGTTTGTGTATATTTAAGTTGTGCTTTCCAGACAAGCAGCTGCCCAGCAATACCTGAGAGCAGCCACTGGATTCTCTGGAGGTAGCGCTGCAACACTCGCTCCAGTTGGTCTGTGTAGAATTCCAGCTCTTTAGGTTGAAACTGCAGATGTTTCACAACCCCCTGGAAAAATGCAGTTTGTACAAGAACATCTTCAGGAAATCTGAGCTCAGCTGTTATGTATGCCATGCTGGCATTAGAAAGCAGGGAGATCAATTTTTTTGTCTTTACCTCTAGGAAATAGGGCAAGAAAACAATTCTGTGACTCTTTTGCTGGTAAGTAACTGGTTTACCCAAATTAGGGAAGCTTGGCTCTCATCTCAGCCAGCTGTGCTGGGCAACACAATTATATAATTTGACTGGACAGATGCATCTCTTGCATTATTTCTGAGAGTTTATAGATGTGATAGAGCAATAATATCCTTTCTATGCTTCTCTCCAGTCACTACACAAACTGAAAAATCAAAATCTAACATTTTCCCAGTGTCAACTTACCCGTGATTTTGAAAAGATTTACTTAAAATTTTAAAATTATTTTTCATACTATATGAGCAGAAGAGATACACTCTAAAGATCCCATGGACTTCAAACATCCTAAATGTTTTCTTGTGGTGAATAAAAGAACTTCTCTGGCTTTCTGCTAGAAGTATAATTTAGAAAAAAAGAACAGAGTGGGGGGAACATCACACCAGCAAGCCCCAAACATGGATCAACATGCACTGTCTAAAACAAATACAAAGTCTTTCAATGAAGTAGATACATGACATCTGAAAAAACTTACATTGATTTCTGCACTAGGGAAGATAGAACAGTATTTTGCTGATACTTTCTTGTGCAGAGACTCCACGGTTTTGTTTTGGTGGGTACAGCCTGGACCAAACATCAGCCTGGGCAATTCCAGTTCAAGCTTTTTAATACTGTACTTGGTCAGCCACTTGTAAGACAAACCAATGGAACAATTGGTTGTTGGAAAATATTAGTTTAATTTTAAGTAACAATACATTGTACAAAATCACAATCAACATGTTCTCATTAATCCAGATGGATAGTTCCAAAACGACAATTTATTAGTAAGGAGAAAATTACCTCTTTGCTTGAACAGATTTCCTCTTCTTTTGGCAATGTAACAGGGGGAACAGACTTTCTTATGCACGTAGTCTTTGGACACTTCTGGTTTACTGTACCTATTTAAGAAAATGAGCAAGTAATATTGAGAGCTCTAGGTTAAAATATAACCCTTTTGAATGGCATATGACCATTGATAAACAAATAGTTAATCAGTTAATACCAACCAGACAAAAACCCAATAAACCAAACCCCCAAACCCACAGACTAACATTTCATACACAATTCCATGTTTGAAAAAATCGTACAGTTTCTATATATCAAAGTACCTAAAAAAACCCCACTTATTTTTAAAAACTGTTACCTTCAAAAAATTCCAACCCAAATTTTCTACAATGATCTAAAGCATGATGACAGCATTTTAACTTAGAGCACCTTTGACCACAAGATGCCAAAGGACTTTACAGAAAATAAAAAGGAAAAAAAATAGAGCCACCCACCCCCACTCAAACAAAAAAAATCTTTACCCCTATTTGATAACTCACTTCCACTCACTGTGTAAAGCACATTGGTTATCAGTGATCTAACAACCTGACAGCTTTATAGTCAAAATGCTAATAAGAAAAGGCTTCACTTATCCTATCCTGGTAAGACATACCCACATTTCTTCCTTTATCAGTGTAAAATACAGATAGAGAAAGCTCTGGCTGCTTCCTTGGTTTATCCTTTCTTTTATTCTCAGTCTGAGGCCATTCTTTTACTGTTTGTGCTATAAACAAATAAGAAATTAAAAAAAAAAAACAAACGTACTTCAGCTAGATAAAACTCTTACATGCAACCCTGTTCTTCACTTCATCTATTCCTATTACCACAATCATAAATACTTCATTTTCTTAGATACTGGTTAAGAAAAATCCTATTACAGAACCACTTATGAGGCTTTCATAGATATGGAACTAAAACTTGTACAAATGTATAAATCACCATCAGGAAGAATGTCACAGGAGTTAATTTGAAAATATTAGGACTTCCAATAAGCATAATATTTATTGGAAAAACCAATTAACCTTGTACAGAGCACCTCATATGCAAATATGAATCCAGATTTGTAAACACTGCTACATACCAACAATCTAATTTCAATAAATCAGTAGACTTGAAGACTCAAACTTAATGTAAAAAAAAAGAAAAAAAATTTGCAAATGTTAGCAAAGATGCAAATTAAAAAACACAGGAAAACTACAAAAAAATGGAGGAGAAATGAATTGGACTTTAAGGGACCAAGAGTAACTGGAATCAATTGAGTTTTTCATATACCAGGAGCAGTTGGAAGAGTCAGCACTTCAGATAACCTGACATTTGTGTTGTAATCTTCCTTCATTACCAGATCATAAATAAATCAAGTGAAACAGCGTATTAATGACAATGGGATCTAACAGTATGAGTGGAAATGGATATATTGAACTAATAACATAATAAATCTCTGAATTGCTGAGCCTTCTGCTTTCAGGCATGGACAAAGCTGGGTTCTACTTTCCAGCACACACACCAGACATTTCCTGATACAGGATGGGTATTCAATCATATGAGCTGAAAATCACTACACAAAACCACCACAATGTTTTCTATCAGTCTGTTAAAGATTAAAACTTCAGGTGTTTCTAAAAGCCTAAATAAAATCTCTAATCTAAATACTGTCTTTTAAGCAAAACCCCAAAGAAACTGAAGAGAAAAAGCCCCTAATCCATCCAGACCTGGTGGAATTTCTGCTTTGGCACTAGGAGGACGCCATGCCAGGACTCTTACAGGAGTATTTCTCCCTGCACCATGGTTGTCTTTAACATCCTATAAGCACATTAAAAAAATAATTGTAAAAAGTGTTTCAGTTGGATCATAACTGCATTATTCAAAACTGGAACTACCCTTCACTATTCTCTAATTCCTGCTTTACTCTGGCTTTTCTGACAAGTCAGCAGACTGCCATGACAACGTGTTAATTTGTAGTTTCTTGCTGGTTGAAGCAACTCTTAATTGCTCTGTTTTTATTATCTTGCCAATATCATCTGCTGCCATAAAACTGGAGACCAACATCTACAGGTAGAGGAGTTGGGACCACTTTTGCCACTTGAAGGAGCAGTCTAGTATGGTGAGGGCATTGTTTTATAGAACAGTGTAGAGTGTCTTCCTCAGCATTTTACTGAATATTGGAAATCTAGTGCTGACCCCAGTAATTCCTCCTTTAGGTGTATGGCTCATCCCTGCAGGGGCTGATAACTCTGCTAAACAACACAGCACTTGTGTAACCCTACTGTAGGATAAGACTTTTGCTGTGACACTGAGCCTTCAAGTGACATCTAATTTAACATACAGCACTACTATAAATATCCCCAAACATCTACAGGCAACCCTGTACCAGTTTTCTACAATTTTAATCCCTGCAAAACTATGCTATGTAGTCACCTCTGAGTAATTACTTTTCCCCTGCATTTGTGAAGAGGTGTTGAGAATATGCTACTTTTGCTAACACAGCCTGGAAGGCCTGTGTGAGCTCACCTACGAGGTCTTTGCAACATTCTCACACCTACATTCCCATTCCCTGCATTCCCACACCTACAATGCTGTTCCCATGAGAGCTGAAAGTTCCAGGTGACAGGTTAAGTACATCCTCTGCAACAGAAAGCTCTGTATCTATTCATTTATACACCATAATGATAAACACTGGCACTGTCCCTTTCTGTGTTACAGATTTGTACACCCACTCAAACCAAACGTGTGCACAGCCAAAAACAACACAGAAAACATCAGCAAAATCCCAAAGGACTCAGCAGTGTAACTCCATGGAAATAAGCACAGTGGGCGGGAAACAAATCCTGAATCCTGCTCTTGTTTTGTGCTGGACATGCTACTGAGCTGCAGCTCATCTGTAAATGAGCAGAACACCATAAAATTCAGTACCTTCTAGAAGGACTTGCAAAACAGACGTAATTTGATAAAGCTCATTTCTGCTTTGCCCATATTTTTATTAATTATTAAGCTTTTAATGTCAGAGGAGGGATTATTTAGACACTACACTGTGGTTCCATTACAATTAATTACTTGGCATAAGTCAGTAAGATGCAATTTTTGGTACAGGTAACATTTTGAATGCAAATGGAAATTCAGAGTACTATCACAGTGCTGTTTTAATTTCCTCAAATATTCAGCTGGGCATTTCTGTCACAAAGAGCAGCATCCAATAGCCAGATAGGATCTCTGATTAACCCCCAGCACATTAACAATGGGACCATTTCAAACCATTCTAGCTGGGCTGGGAGCTGTGGGTTTAGGAGATGGCAACTTCTGTGGCCTTCTTTTCTCATTCTTTGTAAGTGCATTTGAATCTCCTTCTGGTGTAAATGGATTAACAGACTGATTTACTGAACGTTGCTTTAAGGATTCCACCAGGAATGCACACTGAAATGGAAGTTCACATTGTTTAGGAATTCACATATGTGAAAAGTAAGTAAATGAAATTTCAAAGACAGGTATTTTGCATTTATTGCTGTAATAATAAATAAAATTCATATTGAATTGATCAATCTGATAATGCTTAACACCCTTAACTGAATAGTTAACGCCCCTTCGTGCTGTGCTTGCTCAAACACAGTGGATGGAAATCCTTCCTGCTCTGAGCAAACATTCCAAAAGAAAAGGCAACAGTATGCATACCTAGGCTAGAATGAATTGGAAGATGGTGAACCAAGTATATGCATCTGCTAAATGATACTAAAATATTTTTAAGATGTCATTGAATATCCATTGACTCTTCTTTAACAAGACCAAAAACCTTTGTGACTCAGACTTGCATCCAACAAAGTGCTCAGCCCTCTGGACATGTATCTTACTGCATAACTCTTCCTAATCGCACTTTTATAAGAAACAATCACTGTAGTGCCAGGTTGGCTACACTGCCTCAGCTTTTTTGTTAAGTATCTTTGGAAAAAAGTCATGTGAATGTATATGGAGAGATATGGTCTAATGCTACACCCTTGGTACACTTCAGAAAACAACTGTTTTAGAACTGAACAAAGGTATTGTGCCAGTAACAACTCTCCCTCCACTGTGACTTTTAAGATCATAATATTATGTTTGTTATATAACACATATAAATTTTAGATCCATTTATTCATATATATAATTATAAGGAACAATTAATTCTATTTGAGAAACGTTCATCAAAGGATTAGCAAAAAAAAAGGAGAATCACTTCAACTGTAAAATCCATGCATTTGATAAGGAATTGTGCCTACTCCAACACCAGTCACTGCAGTGCTACTGTACAACTGCTTCCTAGTCCATATTTACTCTATGGTTACTATTCTAATACTCCAGAACATTCCTGCCCTTACAAGGATTTTCATTTTGTCCAATCTCCTCCATTGACAGCTGAACAAACACCACTGAATTTTTTTAGGAAGAAATACATAATTTAAAAAGTTACATATAATTCATACCTTTTGGGAGTAGTTTTTTGCTTTTTCCATTTCCGACACAATACTGGTAATATCATCACTTTCAAAAATACCTGATAATCAAATAGACACTAATTAGGGTTTTTTACAGTGTACAAAATATGTGTTTTTGTAAATGTACAACAATTTGTAGATATGCCAAATATCAGAGAAAAGAATCACAAAACCTGTTTCCTGCAACTCTGACTGTCTGAACCTACCATGTTAGGTAGTATGTATATATGTAATGTATGTATATAGTAATATACATATTACTATATTTTAAATGCTCATTTTTAAAAAAAATCTAACAGAAAATGATGAATTCAAATAGAAAATACCAAATTCCTGTGTTAAGGTTGCATTATAATATTCTGCAATGCAATTGAAAGTCTCAATAAAACTACAACTTGAGTTTATATCTCAGTGCTAGTAGAGCATTAGCATAACCTAAAAAAAAGCCAATTACCTGATTTGGGAGTAAAAAAGCATTAATACATATTATTTCATTAATGAAAAAGAAGTATGTGCTGACCTCCCTGCTCACATACCTGCTTCTCCAAACCAGTGGAATCTCCCCCTGGCTGCCTGTACTATTTCTCTAAAAGCAGTGGCAGTTTCTGCAGGGCTGGCATAGCGGGCTGGGATAACCCCACTGGAGCCAATGTCCTTCAGGACACTGAACAGAGAGACGTGAAGCTGTAAATCAAAACCTGTGCAAACCTCAGCCATGTAAGCACTGATGGTGTGCTGTAAGACAGAGAAAAAACTCATCAGTAGTGACCCTCTACCTCAGACAAGCTTCTGTCTACTCCACTGATTCCTGACACTTATAAATGATATACAAATCCTCCCAATCTGATGATTTCTTAGGTTTGCCCAGAATTTCCAGAGAAGAGACACCTCACTGTACACTCATGGTCAGGAACTCTGGGCTGTGCACGTGGTTTAACAGCCCTAGAGCACATGTACTATGAACATGTATCCAAGCAAGGGATTACTGTGGTTAAAAACAGGAGCTGTCTCTACACAGGGTACTATGGAGTTTCACTGGACAATTATTTGTGTTTTTGTTCCCCTGAGTTATGAGGAAATGGTACTGTACCAAAAAATCAGAGTTGTTCAAACTCAGAAATGTCCAGTGAAATGATGGTCAGAGCTGGAGGGGGAGGGAATCCTAAGAGCAAGTTTTGAATTTTCCATGAATCGCACATTATTAATAATTGCTGCCTCCAACACATGAACAGCAATTGCAGAGATGGAAGTTTGAGATCCTGACAGTTGGGCTGCCTTAGGGATGTAAAGGAGTATTCTGCCAATGAACTGTGATGACTAGCAAAAGGAAAAGAAAAAGAGGGGAAAAAAGAGAGAAAACCAGAGCTGAGACTAATTCTGATAGGAACTTACAGAAGAGTTGCCTATGTTGATACTCACTGTTTCCTGATCAGGTATTCCAGTAGTCAGCAGGTAAAGTCCTTGTGATTTGTGTTTCTCTTTGTCTTTGAAGTCGACTTCTACAGCTCTCCTGAGTGCACTCATGAAATTTCTACTGCCCTTGCACTGCAAGCTCAACACCCACCTAAAAAAAGATGTTTACAGTTCAAAGAATGAAGAAACAAAAGCTTTTGTTTCTCCTTAAAGCAATAAAGGGAGCTAAGAATCTGAAATAATGCTGTACTGGAGTCTAAAATTTTTGAGAATGACAGAGTGCAAACCCAAATGATATATTGGCCCAAATTATTTGTTTTAGTTTATGTACTGCCACCATAGAAACCCAGTTTTTAAGGTAAGATACAGAGCATAAAAAGGAAACAATTATCTCCTCATTTTGTATGGAAAAATGTTAGCACAGTAGAACTTACAGAAATAAAAATGAAACCTGATATATAATGAAAACACAAAAAGAAACCTGGGATTTATTTCCAAAGTATATGGGGAAAAAACACAGTTCAGGTTTCACATTTCAGTGGTATTTGAAGCAGTCTTCAACTCTTAATGTAACCTGTGCATTTCTTACACAGACATTTCTGTATCTGTGCACATATATATCATGTATATATATGAAATACAAAGTCATTAAGACATATTAAACTTTATAATGGTGTCTTTACAACAACCCATCACAAACAATCAGTGCAGAACGTGGCAACCTATTTTTGTAATATGATAAATGTAAAAATATTTTTAATTGTTCACATTGTTCTTTGTTCCATCTGTTTCACAGGACCTGTGACCACTGAACTCACACACATGGTATAATTACTTGATCCTACCTCCAAGCCTTTTCTAAGTTTTCTGGATGGGAAGGAAGCAGTTCCTGCTGCCAAGGCACAACGTCACTCCCAAATCTTTCATGGAAAGATAACAGCAATTAATTTGCGGATTATGATTTAGTACAAGCAAAAAGAAAGAATAAATTCACTGCAAAAGAAAACTCTCATTTGGGGTATTAATACTGCTATGAACAATATAGCAGAATGAGTATTGGATTGCAGGGATGATGCAATCAGTTCCATTGAGCCACACTCAAAACAGTGATTTTTAATTACTAATCTGATCTCTGTTCATCTGATCCATGCACTCACCCAATAAGGACAAACCAGTGCTAGTTTTGCAATTACTTCACTAAAAAACATTAAATACAATTAAAAATCTAAAATATGTCCATTAGTAACTACAGTCTCTCAGCAGACCTCTTTCATGGCAATGCATTACAATTATTTTAGAAGAATCTTCAACAGTTGCTTACGCTATAATATTGAAGTAATCCTTATTTGACATTTGTTCCTCAAGTAGAAGTCGCAGAGAATGTTGGATATGGGTGATGTACATAGAGTTTGTCACTGATATATCAACAAGTATAACCACCCTGGATAAGAAAAGAAAAAAATCTTATTTCATTATGTATTTTTTATCTTCACTGCACTCCAACTTGCCAGGGGAAAAGTATCTTCTAGCTGTGTATCAAAATGTATAAACACTGAATTTATTTCTGCAAAACATAAGGTGAGATTTTAGAAAAAAAGAGCAACTGTGCAACTGAGGTTGGGTAAGGCCTCAGACACTGTAAATAAGCACTATCCTCAAACACAGAACTAGATGAAGACTTCAAATCTCACAAAAAAGGGCTGTCAAATACAATACCTCTTTTCACAAACGCTTCCCCATATTCTTCTGCTAGCAATGGAGAGCCAGTCAATTCGTTTCTCATAGATATCTACCATTTTAGTAAGGAGTTTCTATGGATAAAATACAGAAAATTTATGTTAAAAATAAAAAGTTCAAGTCTTTTATCATCAAATGATTAACACAGAAGTAACGTGACAGCATAGTAATGAAAAAAAAGATTTTCGTTCATTTTGACAGCAGTATTTCATTCTTAGTAAAGATAAGAGAATACAGTCCATGAGAAAAACATACAGTGATAAAAAGGCAACAAAGAGTCTAAAGGTCTAAACTCTCCTCTTCACTTTTCCTCTTGCTAGCACGTCCCAAAATAGTGGTCAGACATATTACCAAAAGAAAAAAAAAAGCTTAAAAAATATAGGTTTTGCAAATTTACCATTTCTTCAATAGCATTTTTGGGCAATGTACATAACAAAACACATAATTTAAATTAAACATGGTATTTTCAAACGTATCATTCTTTAACACAGTATCAAATTAAAGACATTAAGGTAATCTGTTTAAACTCTACAGAAAATGACCTTTCCAAGTATATGCAGGCATTATATGAGAGTATATCAAGCTAGAAAATAACACTTAATGTGGAATAATTAGATAGTAATCCAGCCCTGAGATAGACAACTCACGTGGTAGTTGTATAATACTGGTAGGTCAACATGGATATTTTTCACAGTTCCATCATACCATTCAAACTGCATCATGATTTTCTAGAAGAATAAATAATACTCATTCTTAAGAATGGCAGGAGTATTTGATTTGAATCTATGACTCAAATTTCTTTTGAAGTCTGTAGAATTTCATTAACTTATAAAGCAATGATTTTAACTAGAAATATGTAGCAATAGAAAGAAACAAACACAGGAAAAAACGTTCCTCATCACATACCTCATGTAGAGTTGATGATATTCTTTTGTTAAGAATAGGTATAAACTCTACCACAGGAGAGAAAGCGTTGGGAGCCAGAACTTGATAAAGGTTTAACTTCTTAGCTATAGGAAGAAACAAATACGTTATATAAAACACACACTCTGACTTTGATTGATATTTCATATTTTTTAAGTTTTTCTTTCTGTGCTACCTTTCAATCCATATGTCTTTAACCAGTCTGTTGAAGTTTTGGCCAGGACACTTGGTGTTTGAATAACTAATGGTCCTTTGAGCTTTGGAGGCTTTGGGAAGAAGCTGGAAGGGGCTGTATTTGCAAATCCTGCGGAAACCTGAAATGGATTTTAAGAAAAGCTCTTGCAAGTTTTAGCATCATTTTTTTAATGCTTAGTCCAAAGTATCCAGCGTGGAATACTGGTGGGCATAATTAAAACTAAAGTGCTGTGATTAAAACAAGCAAAACACTTTGAAAATAACTGATTAATCCTACGATTTTTTTTCATATTGTGAACCTAAACATTTCTGACCTTGGTTATTCAACATATATCTGAAAATGAAAGGATACATCTGCTGTTTTACTACTAACTGAGCCACTAATCCTTCTTTGAAAAGTCTGTTTGATGCTTTTGAGTAGGTCCTTGGCCTTCAGGAACTCCTGAAGTAGCAAATGAAAATCACTGCTATCAAAATACTGCAAATATAAAAACAAATGGGGAAAAATAAGTTAACTACTATTCAAACACCAACCCACACCAGCTTTCTTATTTTAAAGTGCACACATCAATACAAGACTGCCTGGCATAACAGAACTGAGTGTAAATGTATTTGATGCACTGTATATAAATTAGTAATAATTTATAAACAAGATATTATTTTATTATTTTGAATCATGCTACAATAAACCACCGCTTTCATCAGCTGTAAGTCAGCAAACAGTATCTGCAGAATTTATTGTGCTTTTAGGAACATTTTCAGTTGCAGAAAGAATTAACCACAGGTTTATTGACCACATCCTCAGCACTTCTGGGACAGAGACTTTCAGTACCAAGTCTTGCTAGCAACTTCTACTCAGATCATAATTATTCTACTGCCTCAAAGGGAAGAATCATCAAAAAGAGAGAAAAATGCTTTGCCTCTCTAGCTGTCACCCACCTCTCCCTTTGAAGAGTAGCAATGATAACGGCCTTCTACAGCTTCTGCAAGATTCTTCAGAACTGCCTACACAATATAAACAGGAAGAAAAACAGTTACTTTGATTTGGTAGTCTCTTTTGGGTTGTTGGTATTCAATTCTCAATTAGAGATAGGAAAAGAATCTTTGAGGTACATGTAGTGAGAAAGCCAAAGTAATTATGTTTCCATCATTTGCTTACCAGTCTTATTTTAATATGGCTGAAAAACTAACTCAGTAAAGTTACAAGATGATGCTCCAAACAGATTTTTTCATGTGTGCAAATCTGCTCTAAAGAAAATATAACACTAATTCAAGAATTCTCTAATGACTAGGTCAGCTCCCCCACAAGTTTATGAGAGAAGGCATTACAGCTGAACAGGAAAAAAAAAGACAGGACACTTAAGGAAGTTAATTATTAACACAATTACTTACAAGAGAAGCAGGATTGCTGCAATCATATGTAACAGTGTGAATCTGCAGTTTTCTCCCCAGCAAACACTGCTGAGTATAATCACACAATATTTCAAAAGGCTGATCAGGGCTGATACAAAAAGTAAAGAAAAAGAGATATTAACAATGGCAGTAATTAAACAGGGAAAAAAAAGCCATATTGAAGAAGGCAGGGAAGAAAAAAAGTGGGAAAGAAATAATAAATCATGGGAATGATTTATGCATTTAGCACAACCTGACCCCCTCTCCCTTTTTCGACCATTACTGAGGTACCACTACTGGGGTTTAATTCTGTCCTGAAAACCTGAACGATAACAAAAGTACTAAGATTCTATTCCAATTCACAACAGCTTGTGGATGAAATGATCTAAATTATTCCCTCCTGGCCCTGGAAGATAAAAATCAGGAGTTGTGGCTTTGGCCCCTGTGATAAACAATGACAGAAAACCTTTCAACACTGTCTTCCAAAGGCTTGAATGAAAGGAAAACTTTGCTTTGTGTTTTAGAACTTAACTTACAATTAATAAACTAGGAGTAGGGTAACACTCCTAGAATCCTTACTGTAGTCTTTTCCTTGTAATCCCAACTGCAATATTGTAATTTTCAAATTATGACAATAGAACTGCAGAATTTATGTCCATAATTTATATAATCTCAGCCTGGTTTCATTTATTTAATCAGAAATTTTAAGTTTTCCATTAGCACAACTAAGATCACAGAGAGAAGACAATCCTTCAACATTTAATGCTATTTTACAGCAAAATCTAGCTTATCCTCTAATCTTCACAGAGGCATGGACCCTTTTGGTGACATCCTTAATGATACTGAAGGATTTTATTGATGTAAAATTAGAGCTAGCAGAGTCTCAATAGATTACTGTGATAATTGATCTGCAAAGGAAAAATGTAGCTTCATATCAGAAAAGAGAAGATTTATAAATACTAAAAAAGGGAACAAATAAAGGAATTCAATGTATGAACTAAAAACATATAAAACCTGGATCTTAAATTTTCTATTTACTTTTGTATCCAGTATGGTTTCTTGTACCAATTCCGTATCCAAGCTAAAGCTGGTTGTTAAGATAGAGAATGAATTTACCAGCTTCCTACAATAAGAACCAGGGAATTCAGTTCTTTCATTGTAAGGACATGCTTAAAGGCTTTCAGCAAATTGCAGCCTTGACCAGGCTCCAGCTCTTGTATCCACTGTCTTGCTTCATGTAGCCTAGGAGGGGGAAAAAAGAAAAAGAATATGTACAGGTGCCAAAGAAGAAGATCATGAAAATTACTACAAACCACAGGAGCTGCTCAGATACTTTAAACATGAACAACCAGCTGGAAATCACTGACCGCATGTTGAACTCATTGCTTTTTCTCCCCTCTTAAAATCACTACAGGCACAAGATGGAAAACACTATTGCCTACAAGAGATTGTTCTAATTAAATGGAGACCTTGTTTGAAACACCTTTATTTTTCGGAGAAATGAACTTACTTACACGTGAATGTTGATGTTTTTTGGACTCTCCCACAGCGGTGAAATTTCTGTACTGAATGAGAGGCAGTACAATTGCTTCTTATAACAAAGCTGCTCATCTATTAAGCACTAATGAACAAAAAATTGAAAATGCATTACTATCCAGTAGTAGGGTTATTATGTAAAAGACTAAGAACTGTAATTTCCTAAAAATTAGTTGACACCAGTATTTTCAGCTACCACTGAGAAAAGCTTTCAAGAAAAACTCATACATATTCAAATATTTGAGGAGTACAGAGACAAAACCTGCAAACCTATGGTATTCCAACTGATTTGTTAATGGGGCAGGAGTCAAGGAATATTTGTTGTACTGGTATCAGCTTTTCTCTAAAGTTGATGAGCACATGAAACAACTCTGATCTAGAATGCACATATTCACCAACCAAGCAAGTACTAAAAATGGTTAGTATGTGTTCATGCATGAGGCTAAACAATAGTTCAAATATTAAAGCTAAGAAACTGAGTTTTCTTGAAGGAGTTTTATCTGAAACACACAAATGAAAGACAGAGATAATATAAATTGACGTTAAATAATTCAAGAATGTGGGAAATTAAACTGTACTAAGTGTCAAAGTTAGACAGTAAACCAGCTACATTATATCTTCCTTCCTTACTACAAAAGTTTTCTAAAAATAAAAAGCATAACAAAGGACAATTTTCTTCCAAGAATTCAGAAACTGATTAATTCACCAAGGTTCTGACCAAGACTGTGAAATGTGCCTTGTGACAAAACATAAAGGCATAAGAAAACCATATTTACTATAAACAGCTCTATGTACAACTTGGTTCTACCTCTGTTTCTGTGAGGCAAGTTTATCCCATCGAGAATGTTGATAGAATTGAGAAAATTTAATAATAATACTTCAATAAAAATAATGTCAGAATTGGCAGAATTTACTTTTTTATTACTTACCAAAAGGTCCTTCTGAAAATCCAGTAGTCTAGGTCCATAACTCAAGTGAGATAAATCAATCAAAAGTCCCACTTTGGTTCCTTTTATAACACCAAACACCTTACAAGAGAAAAGTAATTGTAAATGCTAGCTTATCTCAATTTTAATAATTTTACGGTTTATTCTGTACAACACCATTTTTAAATCATGTATTGGATATTTATTTTCATTTTAAACCTTTTAGCCTAAAGATGACACAGTGACAAAGTCAAGGAGGGAAAAAAGAAGGAAAAAAGGGATAAAAAAGAAGAAGAAAAAGAAACAAAAGAGAGACCTACTGAGTCCCAGTTAATCCTTACCAGTGAATCATATAACCTCCTTCCCAAGACAACCTATTCATTATTTGAGAGGATAAATCAAACATAACGTTGTCTGTAGAATCTCCTTCAGGCCAAATCAAGCAACTCTGTGGAAACCAGATTTTGGAAAGCTGATTCCTTCTCTGTCCCCTTTGAGAGGGAGTTACATCCTGAGCACTAGCACTGCTGGGCAAAGTTAGTGCATAACCAGCTGGGCAAGAGAGGGCACAATGGACTACAAGACAGTTCCACTCCAGTCAGAGGATGCTCAGCACTGTCTGCTCCCATTTAAGTTGTGCTGGGAGGTCCTGATGATTAAAACTGCTAAGAGAAAGAAAAATGCTAGATCTGGAAAGCAGAAAACTGCATATCAATGAAAGATCAAAAAAAAAACCAATCCACTGTCAAGATCGCTGCACACGATGTGGAACTCACAGCAAAAAATGAAAATGCATAAGCTTTCTGCAAGTCACTTCGCACTAGTATTCAAAAGTTAATTTATTCTTTAATTCCATATACAGTCCCACTCTAAAAATATATTGCAAAGTTAAAGTTACCTTTCTGCTGTCCTCCAAGAGCCACTGAATTCTCTGCTGATAAAGTTGAATTGCTCTGACAAAAGGCATAGCACACACTTAGCTAAGGCATTCTCTGACACTGTGCTTCAATGTAACAATCAACAATCAACCATCTGTCTTCATCACATCCTTTTTCTCACAGATGCAAAATCTTTGAGAAACAGGTATTTAAAAATACTGTTTTCAGTGCTCTTACACAACTGGTGCTTGCAGGGCTAACCATTTAAATTCCTCTTCCCCTAAAGCTGTTTGACTGGTCAGACATGCAGGTGTTTGAAAAACTGGATCACCGAAATGTTTTCTAATGAGTTGCTGGTTTATTCTGTTCAGAAACAGGAGAGGGATACTCACCACCTCTATGTGTGAACAACAGCAGCTCAGGCACTACTGAGTTTAGATCATCACACACAATTTATTGTCAGGAGATGTATTTAATATAAACTACACTATTGCTTAAGACACTTATGAAATAAGGTGATTGAAAGGTAGCACATTCATAGTTGTGCCAGACTAACTGCAGCACAGCCTTCAACAACTGAATGCTAAAATAGGTATAACCTGAGGTAAAACAAAATGCTTGATGTCCTCTAAGACTGTTTTACTTTAACCTACTTCTTTTTTAAAACCATGCACATGGTTTTCACAATTTGGTGAACAAAAAGTTTAAACAAATATTTGAAAGGGGAAAAACCTTTTTGCATTTTCAAAAGAGAAAAGCTGCCTCTTTTTTATAAAAGCCAGACACAGTGAGGTATGCTGAAGTGGCAGCACTCCCAGGAATTGTGAAGACCAGTAAAAACATTATGGTTACTCTACAGCTTATTGAACCTATTAATTAAATGATTTTCTCAGTTTAACTTTTCTTGATTTTATACACTCAAAATTCACTTAGAAAACTTTTAACTTCTATGTGTCATGACTAGATCCATGACTTGAAAATAACCCAACAAAAATAACCCACAAATACACAGTGTTACCTGTGCAAACCTGACCATTTAATAGCTTTTCTAAATTTAATTGCCTTTCTAAAATGAGCTGCTTCACATCAACACGTGGTTAACAGGCATCTTCATTAAAAAGAACCCCAAGCTTCAGCTGTAGTGATACACAATTATCACCTACCCTAAACCTCAGCAGAAACGATTTAATGCTGAAGTACTCTGAAGTTCCCACACAACAAATTAAGGTTTAAGGCAGGACTTGCAGTCCTGGGGAGTGGGGATACAGAATCAGTTACAGATCAAAACTGTAAACAAGATTGATACTTACTCAGAAATTTTGGACTCAAAATCAGTAACAGTCTCCTCTGTAAACACCATCCCTTCAACACCATTTCCTGAATTCCTGGAACACTGTGCATAATTAACATCAGAGGTGCACACAAATTAGGACTGAGTACAGCAAGGGTAGTGTTGTATTTACAAAATAATATTGCCCTTGTTTACCAGATACTCTAATGTTAATTGCAAGGATTCTAAACTGTAGTTTCTTATCCATTCTTCTGTGGTTTGCATCATTTGAGGCTGTATTGTCTTCGTTTGTCCTCTCTATGGATCAAATAAGAAAAAATTACATCCAGCATGAGAAATTAAATGTGCTGTTCAAATGTGACAAAAAAGTATGTCTCAAGGATAGTTGCTGGTAGGCAGTGCATGTACAAGAACAACATAATTTTAGCTACTGGAATACTCTGTTGGATGAGGGATGTAAAGGAAAAGCTTTCAGAATACCCCCAGATTGTGAGATAAAGGAAGGGGAAGGAGAACTGAGTTTGGAGAAGACAGGAGGGAAGACAAGAAATAGGAGAGTTCAGCAAAAGAACTAAAATAAATACCCCAGTGATTTACCAGAGAGGAAAATGAAATAAGCATCTCCAAAAAGTGACTCAGAGTTTGAAGGTACATATAGCCTTCTGCTGTTTTGAAGAAAAATGCAGGGTCTACAGCTGATCTACATTTATTGCTTTGCCTGATTTGTTCACAGACTGATTTATCTCTGCAGAGCAACTACATGTAGTTTCATCACTTCAGTGATTATATCTATCAAATTGTCTGTGTATATGCAAATATATGTAAGGAAACATATTAGTTGTCTATCAGCTAATTTATTTCTCACTCTGTATTTATAGTGGGTATGTGTTACTGCTCTAGTTGCTCCATTTAGCAGGAAAACTCGCCTACCAGCAGATCTTGTGTCTTGTTGGTATGTGTTCCCAATAATCCATTATCTGGTCCTAGATGAGACACAGTAAAATCTTGCCATGGTAGAGGATCACCCTGTACATGGGATTTTGTGGCCACCCTACAAGACAATTAATTTTATGAGATTACTTCATTACCCATAATGTTCCTGTATTGTTGTAAAGTCATTTAATTTTTTTTCTGTAGAAACTGTTTTATATTTTGCCAGTTGTTTAAACATTCATTTAATATATGATAAATGTTTTGAAGAGACATAGTACATAGCTTATATGAGCCATAATTTATTTTATATCTATGTATGAAGTCCCAACAAGCTTTTGTAACAATTTCCTCACCCATTTTTCTCCAAAAACTGATCGCTGTCCAACAACCATGCCGTTTTCCTGATGTGTGTATCCATTACATGAATAGACTTAGCCTTGTTAAAATCAAAAAGACAAAAAGCAAAAAAGTTTAAATCCTCAGGAATAAACACTACTTAAAAAGGTATTGTTGATATTGTCAGCAACTTAAATGATAATTTATATTGTATGTGGGACAACAGCAAACTAAAAAAAAACCAATGAGAAGTTACAACTATCCATTTACAGAAAACGCATTTAGGAACTATTCTGCAGGAACTGCTTGTTAAGGGATTTTATGCAGTTAAATATAACTGTGCACAGCTGCCGGGAGACCCGCTTCACAGCCAGAAACGAGATTAACCACAGCAAAAGGCAGAGCGGCAGCGGGAGCTGAGGCAGCCGGGCTGGGAGCGGGTGGCAGAGCTGCCCCTCGGGCTGAGGCGCGATAAAAACTAAGCAAAAACCATCATAAAATCCCGGGTTTCGCTCCGCTGGGCTCCACCGTCCTGGGCCACCCGGGCTCTGCCGCTCCCAGAGAGGTCAGCGCAGCCCTTCCCGTCCCCCCCGACCCTCCTCACCCCACGGGGGAAAAAACCCCTGGGCTCCCCCGCACCGCCCTGTAGGACTCACGTTCCCCGTTCCCCCTCCTCCCTCCCTGGGCACGCCCCGGAACCCCGGAGGGGCACCGCGCCAGTGACAGGGATCCCCCGCCAAGCCCCCTCAGCACCTCCCGGTGCTTCCCCGACCCTTCCCCCGTGCGGGGGTCCGGGGGCGGACGGACCCAGCCCGGTCCCCGCCCGGCTCGGAGCGGCGGCTCCGCCGTGTTTACGGCGTTGCCGCTGGAGACGGAGCAGCCCCGACGCGCCGCTTCCCGCCCCTGGGGGCGGTGTGGGCGGGGGGCGCGGGCCCCGCCGGGCGTGAGGTGACGGCTGAGGGGACAGTTACAGGGATTGCTGTGGGTACACTTGATGGAGGACACCTGAGGGCACAGCTGAGAAGACACCTGTGGGGCACACCTGAGGGAGGACACCAGAGGGCACAGTTGCAAGGGCTTGCTGTGGGGACATCTCAAGGGACACCTGAGGGGACACCTGAGGGGACAGTTGCAGGGCTTGCTGTGGGGACACCTGAATGCAGGGCAGGGCCAGTTCCAGTCAGCGCAGCCGGGGCCAGTCGCTTTAGTAGACAATTTATTTTGATAAACTTGCTCAATAACAAAAATACAAGTGAAGAAAATTATGTTCATTTTATACAGTTTGTATTAACATTTGTTCGGAAATCATTAATTGAAAAAATGCTCTAAACCAATTAGAAAACAACCCTCAGTAAAGGCCGGGGGCGCAGGCGGTGGGTCCGGCCTCGAGCGGGAGCAACGCGCGCCCAGGCAGGACAGCCCGCCTGCAGACACCATTTCCTTCATTATGTTCATCCTTCACAAAGGTTTTAAAGGACAGCTTCCATTTTCCTGTGTGTGTGTGTCAGGGCGAACAGTAACCTACAGTTGTGTTCTGGAGTGGTTCAACAACGGCTCAGAAACACAGGGATGGCAGGAGAGCCCGAACCTGGCGGTGCCACCTCGGCCAGGGGACAGGGTGGTGTGTGGCTCATACCAGTGTCTGCGGGCACCAGTATCGCTCTCCAGCAAGAGTAAAAACAGAAAACCACATTAAATGGTCAGACTGGTGTGCCCAGGGAAGCACACCCTCCCCAGGTCTGAGACAAACACCTTCCAGGCAATTATTTCAGCTGAGCTCAACCATGAGATTTATACAGACAAATTAACTAGTTTCCCTTCTGAAAGTATTTCAAGTTTCCAATCTTAACATATTGTTAGCCAAATAAATGACAAGTGTGCACAAATTACATTATGATGGCACATCAAACCTCTGGGGGAATGTTGAAGCAAAGACTAAATGAGATTCTCTAGTGACGTATGAAATGAGCTGTCCTTCAAAAAGTTAAAAATAATGGCTGGCAGAATCAGAAAAGTTTATGTAAACACTCAACACAAAGATGGGATTACCTTTGGAGAAGATTCATATGGAACCATTTGCTTTTCATGAACTGAAAAAGTCTACAGATGTTTAGGCATGTTCAATACGAACTTCCTGTAGTTTAAAACAAAACCTTGTGCAAATAAAACCTATAAATAGTCTTCAGCAGATTTTACAGTGATGCTCTTAGGTATGAAAAGAATGCACACAACTTTAAAAAAAAAGTAACGGACATAAGTTTGACAAATGATTGCACCATAAAACAGTGTTTTATATACAGTTTACAAGATTTGATTTTCTTCTATAAATTAATACTGTACTATATAGTACGTAGTGACCTTATTAAAAGCAACTGTTGACAGCTGTCTCTTCAATTATTGGGTTGGGCTTTTTTTAAATGCAAATGGCTGCATCTATTTCTGGACTTAAAATGCTCAAATATTTAATAAATCTATTTGTTAAATCTCTGTTATTATTTAATAATTCATAGCAATAGCATTGGCAGATCAGATAAATTTCCAGTCAGCCAACCACAGTCTGGGTATGCTCCAAAATAAGTGTTTGTTTTTTTTTATTTTTATTAAATGATGATCCATTTAATCAAAGCCTAAATCCATATGATGTTACTATAACTGAAATAAATAAGTTGGGGGGAGCAGGGAAGGGGAAGAAATCTTAGCAGCTGAGAAACCCTCCCCACCCCCCATCTGTGTTCCAGTTACAAAAATCTAGAACTATTTACAAGTGTGACATTTCTGAAAAAAATAACAGCCTTTTTTTCAATATAATTTATAATCTAAGTTTTAGTGAATACTTTAGCTTAGGACACAGTAGTGATAACATCAAAATTTTGACACATATCAAGCAGCTGAACCCTGCCTTTTATCTCCACCAACATCACTAGGGACCTCAGACTTAAATTAGGAACCAAATCATATTTAAACCACTACTTCAAAGTAGGTGCCTGGCTGTATTTACAGATTAGTATACTTTAGAAAAATTTAGTTATCCATAAACACTCCATTCTACCTGTGAGTGAGCTGACTGGAAAAGAAAAAGTTGCTTATGAACCATTCCAGTGACAAGTTTGTTCAAAAATTTCAAAAGAAAAGAAGACTTAAATCAGCAAATAATATTTTTGTATTAAAATACCTTGGGAGGGGGAGAGGGAAGAGGTGAGAAGGACAGGGACCCACTAGGGTCTGAATGGCACACAGTTTAAAATAATCGTGCAAATTGTGTTCTTTTCAAACACTTCGGCTTATCTGATCAATGATTAATTTGGGAACTGCTGATTATATTTTAATAACCACCTAATTTTAAAATACACTTTCCCTAACAGTTTAGGAAAGTGTCTATTCAGAAACGCAGTTCCCCCAGTAAATGTAATGAAACAGCGCTGGAAACAGATTATTGTTTTTGTTTTCATAATGAATCTCAGGTAAACCATGGATTAACTGGAAAACAAATACTGATAGTGCAGGCAGCTTCCCTGGAACACCAAACTACTTTCTGCAAGGTTAGACCAAGTAGTGAATTAAGATGTTTGTGGGTTCAATGGTTTATCCATGTACTGAAAAGTAAAACTACTTTTAGTGAGGAATATTTACTCCAAATTTGGGTGGTCATTAAATCCATATTTAAAATAACAACTTTAGTAAACAAGGCGTATATTTTTCAATAATTATATTGCTCATTTTTTTGGCAAAGATGAATTAATACTCAAGTGAAAATAAGTTCATTCATCTTTGCAGTGGAATAGTGTTTGCATTACTTTAAACATTGCATTTGACATGTGCTAGAGAAATGCTTACCTATGGTAAAATGCTGTGCTTGAACATGTATGAATGCTAATGTAACAATGCAGTAGAAAAAGAGATTTTCTGTACAACAGTTGCTAATAATTTAAATAGTGTCAGTTTCCCAAAATTAGGATTTTAACTTTACGGCATGACATGATCTCACCTTCTACCCTCATATACAAATAAATTACCATAAAAAGAATTTTAGCTTAACTTAAAATTGCACCTAGAAAGGCATGGGATCGTTTGTACCTATTACAAAAAACTGTTAAAATCAAGGGCTGCTACAAAGAATGAGGTAAACTGAAGACTCTCAGCTATGTGGCCTTCAGAGAAATGGCTTTTTTCTATTGAGTTCTAGTTTTGCACACCACAGTGTTTTGCTAGCAAAGCGTTCTGAGTTCTTTTCCAGGAACCATTTGTGTGTATATACATATATATACATATGTGTATATACACACACACACACATACACACACACTGTATACTGCATCAGCAAAATATATATATATATTTATATATATATTTATATAAATATAAGGAAGAAATCCCCCTTTAAAACGTTCCTTAGTGTTTCCTAGAGCTTACGGGGGAGGAGGGGATGTATGTCTTCTTGCTGTTACATACATTTAGAGAACATGTTTTGATCTATTGGCTTCTTGGTGCAGTAATGCAAGATTGATCCACATTGGTGCCAAAGGCTTTGCTCATCAGAAGGAAGATGTAAAACACTAATCTCCTAAACAGCGAGGCCAGCCTCACTTGAATTCCTCTGCAACCCTCTGGTTTACCACAGAGTTCATAAATACTTTGACTTCCAAATTGTTAGACGTTAAAAACAGGAACAGTCCAGTAACATGGGGCATTTATGCTTTTCAGTGTAAAGCATTCTTCACTAGTTCCTATCACAGTGCAGACCTGACTGCATTAGAGTATGCTCAGGAGATTAGTCCACGTTGTCTGTATTTGGTTATGGGAAAGGCTCTCCTTTTTTTCATCCAAAGTGCATAGTGAGAACAAGTCAAAGCATTCCTCTTTTCAGTCAGTGTTTGATAGTCTGATTTAGGCATCCTCCTGAGAATGCAATTCTGATGTCTTGTTCTTTTCCAAAATAAAGTCCTGCAGTTCAGACATTCATCAGCCAGGTAAACAAACTTTGCCAGCAAATAGAAGTCCCACTATTGTAAAGAAAATTGATAAGACAAACAGTACATACGAAGACCCAACCACTGTGTTATTGGGTAATTTATATGGTTGACCTCCAACTTCATTGATGTAAAATCCTATTGGAAATATTAGGGCTGCCATACAGAATAGAATCACTGAAAAGAAAAAAGAAAAAAAACCAGTCACTGCTGTGTTAAAGTGAAAATATTTACCCATTCATAGAGCATCCAGAAAAGCAAGCAGAGTATTCTGAGCGAACTCAAGAGCTGAGATATGCCAGTACATAAACTGCTTGAAATGAGTAGGCTTTATCTTGCCTTTAAAACTACCCCCAAGGAAGACTAAAAGACCCCAGTTTTGACTGTAATTTCTGTAATTAGGCCTGCTCACTAGATCATGACCTGTCTTAACAGAATAAAAAATTGGTAGATGTACTTCTACCACCCATCTCCCAGTTTAGTCACAGAGTTCTTTACGTCTCCAGGTATTTCACAGTAATTTTTGCCCAGTTAAGATAAAATAACACTCAACATCAAAAAAACTCTTTTTCTATTATCAGTTGGCTTTTTTTCAACTGTAGTTGCCCTCTCTCATTGTTCCACACAAATTTCTTTTCTGTAAAAGCCTTGCTAAAAATGGAATACACTCAGATTGTCATTACAGTTTCTTTTAGATTAAAAGATACCAGTTTCCTAAAGTTATATGAATGCTCCTTAGATAATGAAATATCCTTTGAATTTCCCATTGGAATACAAAGAAAGCTTTCTGATTCAGTTTAATCTAAGCTTCTTAGTGAAAAACTTCAAACTCCAACGCCATGAACTAAGTGACCAAGCAATGAGGCTTTTTATTTCACCTCAAAGTTATACTTATGTACACAGTTCATGCTTACAACTGACTGTGTGGAAGTACAAAAAATCCAGAACTCCTGTTAAAGAATTCCATTACAGATTTCACAGGCCTTCAATTATCAATAGTGACCAACATTCCTCACAACACACTTCAGTATTCTGATCAAGTTCAGGAGAGAACATCCAGCGTTGGAATCTTTCCCAGATAACACCTTCAGTGTTCCTGTAACACACCTTTGGGTATTAACCCTGTTTGGTTTGAACATAGCAATATGCAGGGCTCTACTGTCTCACCCAAGGGAAGGACTTCCAAATATGGCTCCTCTGAGAGGCAAGACATTCTTCACAAACAAGTAAGGATTAGCTTTTGAATTGGTTTGTATGCAAGAACATACAGTTGGGTTTTTATCAGTATTAGAATAACACAGAACTTTATCTGATTCTACCAGTTCAGTCAAGGATTAGTGCTTTACTTTTATGTCACTTCTATGTATTTCAGCTTTCTTTCAAATATTATTTATTGTGAGTGGAACATGGCACCCCAATACCTATTATTCAATCAAATCTAATGAGATCTGGGGGGAGGGAGGGACTGAACCTGCTCTGTTTTCCCAACAACCCCATAAATCCACATACCAACATCACCTAACATGATGCACAGCTCACATTGAAGCCTCTCCTAGTCCTCAAACTCTACCTATAACACAAACAAGCAAGAAAGAAGGTGCTGTCCTTGTCTCCCCTTTCTCTTCTCCACCACTACAAGACAGAACAAACTCTGGGGAGATGCTGTTTCCTTCCTGAGCTTCCTGACAAGTCAAACAAGCAACAGTAAAAACCACTGGCACCAGTAACAGCCATCACTAATCACTGGCTCCTGCGCAAGTCAGCAGTGCTGCAGCTGATTCTGTCTCCAAAGGTTGGTAAAATAAATTCAGGAGCTGACCTGTCCCCTTTGACAGGTGAGGACAAAGTTTCTAGTCTTTACAAACGAGGAAACGATGGGCTGGAGCAGCCTCAATATTTTTTTAATGTAACTTCATTACTGCTCTTCCCAACTAAATAGGTCTGGTCCAGTTTATGCAGCTACAGTGTTACATGCCCACGCTAAAACCATGTTTTAATGGACTCTGCATTTATTTAAGATGAAGAGTTTACCACATATTTTATATCTCAGTGCTTATGATTTCCATAGCACAGGTCTCAGCTCTGAGGAAAAAACACTCATATTCCAGAAGGTGCTAGTTGTGGGCATAAGGAACCTGAATTCAAGGGGTGCCCAAGTCCTAACGAAAAAGGATGGTTTCATATACCATGATCCACATCAGAACCTCAGCTGCTCCTTGATTTCCAAAACACCTAAAGCAGCTTTCACAACACCTCGAGCCAAAGGCAGCCAGCACCGGGATCAGCCTTTCCTTAGGCTGACAGTACCAAGCAGGAAAAACCAGATGTTCCACTGGAGGGGGCTCGTGTCTCGCTCACAATGTGCTCGCACCGGCGGGTTATTCTTCCAAGGGGAAGAGACTGAGCACAAACAGCAAACATCTGGCAACTGCACAGTTACCACGTTGTTGCTCAGTGCCACCTCGTTAGGCCACTGAAACAGAACCGAGAACCCAGCAAGCAGGCGTTAAACATTAATCTAGAAGGTTTTACTCTACATGATTATTGGTCCATGTAATTCCACACTACACAATCTAACCCTTAAAGAATGTTTCCCTTTTTTCAATTGTATCTTAACAAACAGCTGGTCCATCTGAGGAAAGCATGGGTGTATGTGTTTCTTGAGCAGATCTGTGTTAGTACAGAAGAGCCCTGTATTTTAGTGGTCCAGAAAACAGTGGTTGATGTGTGATTAGTAACACAACATACAAACAGTACCAGTTTCAATGATATCCCGAGGATGAAGCACATTGTCATAACTCAGCACCCTTCCTATTACATCCAGTTTGTCCATGACAAGCATTCCAGTTTTTACAAAACTTGTCTAATATTTTAACAGTAACACACTTACAGCAAATAGCTTTTGGATTCTGAAAACAACCTGCAGTTTTCAAGATTAAATCTCCTTTTTTATATTCAAGAACCACACAGCTGGAAACGTTCTGATGGCCTCACAGATATGCCTGAAGAACAGATCTTTATCCCTCTCTACTAAACTGTTCTTGAGGTGTGTTGTACCTACACACACCAGTGCTCCCAGGTCTGAGAGCTGGGAGTGTGCCAAGTGGAGCGTGCCCAGGGTCTCCTTGTGCTCCTGCCCAAGGACAAAAAGAGTGCAGACACCTCAACTCTCCCTCAGTCCACAGCAGGAACAAAAATAAATTCTGCACGTGCAGGCAGGGTGCAGAATGCTGATGTGCATATGCATTTCAAACATCTACTACAGAGGGAACCAGCCACCTTTTCTCTTCCACTGTGCACATGTTCTGCTGGGAGGGTGTCCAAGCAATTTTCTTAGCATAGACTGAATTTTTAGTCTACTGAAATAGCAAATAAAAAATGGATCCATCAAAATCTCTGGCAGATTAGGAAGCCTGCTAAAGGAATTAAGGCAAAGTTTTGAGAAGTCATTAAGAAGGACTTCATGATAAATTTATTTCAAAAAAAAAGAAGAAGAAACTAAGGAGAAAATCCAATATATGAAGAGCTCATTTATTCTTTTAGAAGGAGATTTTTAAGGCAGAGGATAGGAATTTCTTATACAAGCTGTAGTCCAAAAGTAGCTCTCCATATCTAGTAGTATCAACTCAGTGAATTTCTAGCAACCCATAAAGAACTTCTCCCTTAAGAGTACTTGCTTTTGATTTCAAGTTCTTCCTTGTGTAGGAAAATTTTCAGAAAAGCCACTTAATGACTACAATTTCTGGTAACAAAAATAATTAGGTAATGAAACACAATAACGTCTAGTTTGCATCTGAATGGTGGCTGTCAAAAACCCCCAGTAGTTCTCATGATTCTTTAGCTTGTAATTGTTTTGAGCATCTAATGACAACTTCAAAAAATCCAGTCTTAAAAAATGGTCTAGTCTTTAGAGGGCTCACTGTAATATCAGCTCATCTCTAAAGAGACACATAACATAGAAAGCAGCACCTGGTACAAATCTTTAATAACTCATGAAGCACTTTGTTCACTGGGGAACACCAGTGACAGACGTTCACAGAATAGCTACTGTTAGTTAAGGATGTCATTATCCTGCCCTATTTTTACTTGTATTCCAAAAAGCAAGTCCATTATGCTCATGAACTTTTAAATTCTCACAAAAAAAAACCCCAAAAACCAAACACCAGACTCTCTGGTAACTGCTGGAAAAAAGGTAGCAATATGATTTTTTCTAACATCTCCTCCCTTGATACATCTCGGAGAAGCACCTCATTCAGTGTAGCAGACACAGAATTAATTCCCTTTCTAGTTGTAGCAGATGGCAAGAGGCCTGAATCTGTAAGATGTAAACAGATCTTGAGGGAGCTCTGTGAATTCCTGCAATAGCCGAGATTGTTATAATATACATAAGACCACCTAGGAAGCCTCCATAGGGAATAAACTCTGGGCATTGTTTTGAATTATGGAACTTAACAGTATCTGTCCGAAGGACCATGAAAATTACATTCGAGATTTTCATACCTTCACCACACCCTCTCTTTTAGAGTGTAAGACAACTAACATCAGTGACAGATTTGATAGTGTCTATGTCCAAAATGACAAAACCTATCAGCAGGAATACTGTGATTCCTGAAGGACTGGTCCACAGAAAGCGAAGGAAGACTTTCACATTTGCCTTTAGAAGACTTTTGTCACTCATGCAGTATGACCTGGAGGACAGCAACATCTCTGCTCTCCACAAAGCTGGTTTGCAGAGAGGTCAGACAAGTTTCTGTGCAGAAAACCCACCAATGACTGGGGAATGAGGCAAAGGCTGTGCCTGTTAATCCCCTCTTGGGTGGATCCCTTCAGAGGTGTACACAGGAAAGAGAACTGGCAGATCCAACTTTGTCTTTCACCTGCCTCTTAACTAAACAGGACAGACAAGACAACTCTCAGAATAATTCATATTTATAGGAACACGGTTGAAAAAATCTAAAGTCATCCAAGATGACAAGATTACAAGCAAAAATTCCATGAGAAATATAAGTGATGCATTTATATATAAATTCCAGCATGAACTGGACCAGTGACCTCTTACTGCTGTCAGAGTTGCAAAGAAAGGGCTGAGCAAGAGGACTCCTTTGCCCTCAGGTATTTACTCCAGACCCCCTTGCATTTGAAGGACAGAGCTGCCAGTCCCAGAGCTTCCCTTGGAAGTCCCAGCAGACTTCCCTGCCTGCCTAGGATGGCATGTCCTGAGTTGTGTTCAGAAAGTTCTGTGAGAAGAATATTCTGCCAGCAGCCTGCAGAAGGCTGTTAAGTCTTGAAATTGCTTGCAGACGAGATGAAATACAAATATGAAGTTTTCCCTACCCCCCTTTTAATGAGTTACACATGTTTTCATCTAAACAGCACTGGCACTTCACAGGAAGAACCTGCTCGTGGTATTCCAAGTTGATTCCACATGGCTGCATGTTTCCTAACACTGATCTACAAATAGGTTACTAACTTGTGTTGCATCCAGTGAATCACAGAAGTCACTCTCATCAACTTTTTGAAAAATATAGAATTCTTCCTTCCATTCATTTCTGTTTCGCAAAATTGATTTTTCTTACAAATGAGTTAAGCAATCAGATTTCCCATCATCATTGTTAACAGGAATGCAAACGTCACAGAGCTCTATGTGTTGGAGATGAATACCAAAGACATTGAATTTTAGAATTTCAGCAACGCAGAGATCATATCATAATAGAATTATGATTAATTCTGACTTGCAGAAGAATAAATTAGAATGTTTCATTATTAAACATCTCATAACAAAAGACAAGTGCTGAAATAAAAGAATTTCCTTCTATATTGAAACATCTAATAATGGACCTGCTGCAAGCCTAAAGAAATCTACAGGAAAAAAAACCAAAACCCAAGACAAAAACCAGCCTAAGGGTACCAGACTTTTTGGCTGAACTAATCACCACAGTTGTAGAAAACTAAAGCTGCAGGGATGTGACAATCTGAGATATTTAAGAAAAACATTAATACATAGTACTTCAAAACCCCTTTCTTGCCCTAGAGCTTTGACTTAGCTTACTGTAAGCATCTTAATCTTATATAGCATTTTGAGATTAACCCCCCCACCTATATTAGATATACATGGAACAGGTACAGATAAACAAGTGCACTGGAAAAGCTGGGGTGGAATATTCAGGAATACTCATATCTGCTATTTCAATCATTCACCGGAAAATAAATAAAGCTCAATCACAACGGATACAGCATTTCAATAGCTCCATTGTCTGCAGGAGCTGCACTATTAATTTAATATGCTGTGTAGCAAAGTTGTCAGAAGGATGGCTTTGATTGTACAAGTGCCTCAGTGAAGTACCTTTGTTGAAGCTGAGCACTTTTTAATATTATTTCCTTCCCCAAAACAAGGTTAAATCTTACTTGTATTAGATATCATTAGATGTCACAGAGTTCCATTAAACCTTATTTATGCCCGTGTAAACCACAAACTTGCATTTTCTAGTTAGTGTTCACACTACCTTTAGTGGCATGTCATAATTCAAGTCAATTTAAAAGCCCTCAGGTTTTGAGTTTTTTCATGCTGTCCTCCCCACCATTAAGGCACCATTTCACAGTTGGGCTAAGCCTGTAACACACACCAAGAAAAGGAAGTTTGAAAGTTATTCCCCTTGCTCATTATAACTGTTTTTCTTTTGCACTGAAGTAGCCATAGGATATGTTTCCTTGTGTGGAAACACAGGGCTGCTAGAGAGGGCTCAGCTGTGAGGAGTTACATGGGTGCTCATGCAGAGCACAATCAGGGGAGGCAGAGAAACAGCAGCACTCCTCCTCCAGCTAAAGCACGGCTGCAGGTCACTCCTGGAAGCAGAAGTCTCAGTGCTGTGAAGCACAGCAGATGCTCTGCAGTGGGCAATCCTCCTGCATTGCCAATTAGGATGCAGATACTCTGAATAAAGCAGCCACCAGGAGCACGAAGCAGGACTGAACCAGCATCAACCCCGAGCCAGGTGACCACGAGACACCTGAAGCAGGGATGGATTGTCTCAGATGGACCAACTGCCTCCGCTGCCTTGGGGAGGGGATTCTCTGTCATTCCATGCAGGTGGGAATAAGTCCTGGTTATATGGGAGTAGGGCAGTATGAAACACTACAGACACTCAGACCAGGACTGACCTCTTCCATCCCTGCTCATTCCCTTAGGTCAGTTAATGGCACTGCCCAAAGAAGTCAAGGGGTCAGGCCTTCCCTTCTCTCACCTTTGGCCCACAGATTATTATTCCCTCTCAATTACAGTCACTTAAGACACCAACCCCTTCATTTTGGAAGACTTATTTTTCCCTCAGATGTGGTATTTAAAAGAGAGGGAATGTTTTGTACAGTGGGAGCCCTGAGCACTGCTCCTTAACCACACTACAGTGTTATTTCAGACTCCACCAGTTTATCCTGCATACAGGGCAACTGTGCAGTTGAGGTCACTTACTTCCAGTGAAAGCTATCCAGCGGGCATATTTAGTAGCTTCTCTTCGCCAGTGGGAAGCCACCAGCAAACCACAAGTGACAGTTAGTGAAATGATTCCCATTATGATGAAAAATAACGTAGTGACCCACTCAGGAGGCAGCCGTGGAGGAATACAGGTCCTGTCACGTCCATGGATGGTTTGACACTGTCGCACAAGGCCAACTGTGAGAGCACCTGAAAATACACAGCAGAGAGGCAAGTAAACTTTCAAAATCCTCTCTGAGGGGCGCTCAATCGCAAACCAAAGCTCAGAATTGCCCCAAAATAAGGGATTCTTTCCTTGATGAACCTTAATAAGCCTTTCAAACACAGAGGATGGGGGGGGCATGCTTTGAACATCTATCTTCAGGTTCTGTCATCATGCACTTGCACAAGTTGAAGTGAGATGGCTGCAAGCTGTATCTGGTTCCTGAGTGGCAATCAAGGTCTAATCAAAGGGATAAAGCACTCCTAATAAAGCCTGCCAGTATCAGCTAACGTGGTAGCTGAGTTGTACAGAGGATCACTCCCTCATCTGTGCAAGATGAAGTACTTTTATAGTCTAACAAAAGGAGCTGAAGTCCCTTTAAAATGCCTTTAATTGTCTAATACCTTTTTCCCTCATCTGTAAATACAGTTTTAATTCTCTAAGTCTTGCAGCAGAAACTGCATTTGATTCATGTATGATTTTAAAAACATTTAAAACCCCTGCTTCTTGACAATAGCTCTTTAAGAGTCCCTCTATACAAGACTGGTCAACTCTTTTGATGGCTAACAAGAATAACTGCACACATAAATTGGGATATCTACACAAAAGATCTATCAAAAAGATCCTAGAAAAATGGTAAGACTGGTACAGGAACCCTCAAGTATTACACAAAATGATGTATTTGCTGTTAATTAATAATTTTAAAAATCTGCTTTGAAATCTAATTCAGTGGTTTTGAGACTCATAAAGAAGCTTTTACTAAGCTTTAATAATGAAGTTACATTCATTTGGAAAATTTTAACCCCACTTTAACATGCAAGATTAAGACCCATTTCTTCCAGTGTCTCTTAAACAGTAAGTTCTGTATTTTTCAACTTTGTCTCTTCTTCTGAACTGTTTTCCTAAATAATCACAATTATCCTTTATCTAAATTAGGAGAAAAAACCAATAGTGGATAGCATTAGAGTCAATAACTTTCTCCACAAATTACTTCAAGTAATTTGACCTGTTTCAAATAAAAAGAGGGCAACTCAGAAACAATTACAGTAAGACTTGGAAGCTTAGGTTTAGCATGTCCTTTGGAGGGGGAAACATCTGTCATACTTTTTAGCTTCTTTTGGGGAAAAAAAAAAGGCACGAAATAAAGAATTAAGCCAATAGTCAAAAAGGTAACCAGTCCTACTGCACCTCCTAGAACCCTGGAGCCAACTTCTACAGATCCTGTGTGCTCACACCTCAGCAGTAAGTACCACCAGAATCAGCTTCTGACCTCAGAATCCTTGGATTAGGAGGCAGCGTATCATGTTTGATTAGATGTAGTGCTTCACATACACTCCCAGAGGATGGGAAGAACCAAAAGCAAAATCCGTTTTGCTGAAGCATTCCTGCAACCTTTTTTAGACTACAAAATTCAGTCCTATTCAAATACATCCTTTTAATTACACAACTGAAAGATTCAGAGATGAATTTTCAGCTAACAGTTGAACAGCTACAAACCCCAATAAAATTGGCGTTTTCTATTCCAGATATACAGCAATCACACCATTGCTGTGCCCCAGGGCTACACAAAACTGAGCCAGAATCACACGAGCAACCCTGCACAGCTCACACACCTGTACAGGACAGTTTTACAGGAACTGCTTCTCAGCTGGCTTTTCATAGCCTGCAATGTTTTCATTGGACATCAGCTGCTGGGACAGAGGGGAGATGTGCCTGTGTCCCTAAAAGTCAAGCTCCCTGGAACACACACACACTGCAGAACCTCATACAAACAACTAAGCAATCTCCTGGAGTTTGGGGATAAAGAGGCTTATTCACTGCAGTATCATAGAACAGGAAATCGATCCCAATCACTCTGCAAGATTAGGATTTATCAACAATTTTACTATATTTACAGCAGAAGTCAGTTTTTTCCAAACTGCATTTCTAATCAAAGAATGACTTCATAAAAATGACATCACACACTCAGTAGATGTTTTCTGAATTCAAAGACCTCTCCGAACTTCAGTGGCAATAATTTAGTGCATTTTTAACTTTGGCAAAAGCAGCAGTGATAAGAGTCACTGTGCTGGACTTGGTTCCATTTTGTGTGTTAACTGAAACTAAAGAACAGCTGCTATAGAAGAGCATGTATTAGCAAGGGACAACTACTTCATCTTTCAGATGAATTTACAATTTATATGGAACATATTTTTCAATTAACATGAGCACATTTAACATGTCAGGTTCAGAGAGAACCAAAGCTAAGCCCAGTACTGCCATATCTAGAGGAAACACAAGAAAACTCCATCTTGAACGACTATTTTTCAACGAAATTCTTTTTTTACTGTCAACATCTACTTCTCCAAAGGGTCATTTTCTAAAAAAACCCACCCAAACCAAGAAACCCACAATTGAAAATTTAAAAAGGAGGACAAAAATCTCTGAATTGTGAGTACCAGAGTAGCATTCCTATTTAATACAAAGATAGTTGCAAGAAACTATTGAGAACATGGTTTCCTAAACACCATTTCTGGTGCCCAAGTGTATTGTTTCACTCTGGCTTTTTCTTCTTCTTCTTCTTTTTTTTTTTTTTTTAACAGAGTTTTACACTGTCAGCAATTATATTTCTGAATCTGCCATTTTTGGAGGAAATATAGTGAACTTTATGGTTAAGCTTTTGCTAGCACATACTAGTATTTTTTCTTTAATCTGCTCTATGGATTACAAATCTGAAGGAGATATACTCCATATTTAAGGTTTTGAATCTTGAGTCTGCAGACTCCAGGGAGGCAAATGGAGGGCAAGAGGTCTGGTAACCATTTCTGAAGGTTTCACAAAGGTAACTGGAAAAACAACCTCATTAAGAACTCATGAATGTAGTTATAGTTTAAGTTGACTACACAGGAATACCTCACTTGTGTACATAAACTGGGCACAAGGAAATGAAACCTCAGGGCTTTCTCCCATAGTGACAAATCTCCTGTTGAATTCAGACTTCAAAAGAAGTCTCTGGTGTGGAAAAAGCATATTTATTTGCCATGGAATTCAAAAGAAGAGTGTTTATATGGTATTTTATTGTGTTGGTCCTGTTCTAAAGCAATCAAGCAAACAGTTGCCAGGCAGCTGCCAACAAACTAACTTGTCACAGAAAGTCTTGTTTAACCTTATCTAGTCTATCGCTGAAGGAGGGACAGAGATACTAAACTGAACAGTCTCCTTCTGCCTGTAGTTAGAGAATAGCCCAAGAGTCCATCTCAAACCAGTCACCAAGTTCCACTCTGATCCAGAGGTAAAAGAGGTTTTTAAGTGATTCTCCCAAACAGCTTCAGCATAATTGCTGCAAATCTAAGCACTTAACACAGGTGTGAAGCAAACAGCACAGCTAATGCCAGTAGATTAGGCAGCTTAAAGATGGATCCAGCCCTAAAACATGTGCAGTGGAGTGAGCACATCCGCCCTTCCTCCACCTCCCCATTCCCACATGTCAGGAGCCACAAGGACAACCCGGAGGTGCAGGAACTGCTCCCATGGTCTTGTTTGCTTCTCTCCTCAGAGCTTCCAAGACTGGTATTATTCAGGTCAGCGCAGGTGGTGCAAGAGGTGATTAGGATATATATGCTAATTACTAAAAATGAGATTCAACCTTTATCAAATCAGAGAATGCTGCCCTGAGCAAATGTTAGTGAAGTGGTCCTTAGTCTTTTCCAGTAAATCTATTCCCTGAAGTGCCAAAGCATTTCAAACGCATTAAACAACCTTCCAGTAGTGACAGTCTCCAGTTAATACCAGAGAAAGATTTCGTGATCACCCAGCTCCTCCAGACTGACACTAATGCTCATTTTCTGACACTGCATGTTTTTTCTAGAATCACTAATAAAAAGACTCTTTAACAAACACACCAACACTGGGGAGCATCACCTATTTAACAGTTTTCACAAAACCATTGAGGGAAAGAGGGGGAAAGGCACCAAACCAAGGAAAGCAAGCCCTCGTTCTCCCCCTGGGCGCAACGAGCAGCTGCCAGGGAGCCGACCCCCAAGTCCCACTCCAGCCCCGCGGTGCTGTGCCATCCCTCTCCTGTTTCCCTGGTAACTACAGAGCCACCAAGGAGGAATCACACGCTACAGAGAGAAACAAAGATTGCTGCAGCCCTTTGACTCCCCCTCCTCTACATCACTTCTGAATTATTAAAAGTGGCACAGCAATACCACGGCTGGAAAGCAGCAGCACAATAACGGCCATTCAGATGTTCGCTGTTCATCTGTTCCTTGATTGCCAGAACATGTGGGATCAAGAGTGCCAGATGGACACAGGAGAGGTGCCACTGCCATGAGGAGCTTGGCACAGCATGAAAAACAACTAATATGGTAAAAGCACAATGCAGTGAATGAGGTGGGGCTCAAACATTAGAAGGTCATAGAGCTCAGCAGCTATGCTCTCACACAAACATCCTCAGAACTGCTCTTGCTCAGCTTGGGGTACTGCTCCTCCTCTGTCCTCCCCTACTGTCCCCACTTGAAAATGTCTTTACTCTCTCCTACTAGAGAAAATGCTATTCCTTGGGTTTAAGTGCATCTGCAACCCCTTATATTCTCTGACAACAGCTTCCTCACTTTTACCTTCCATACATCAACCACATCCTCAGCAAAATGCTTAACACTAACATTAAATAAATATCACAGGCCAATATGCCTAGTGAGGAGGTTAAAGCACCCAACCACTCCCAGACAGCCCACCTGCTCTCCCCCGCTTGCTGTCCTGATGAGATGGGGTGATTCTGCCAGAAAAGCCAGTTGTGAGTGCCAGACAATTTCTGCTCAAACAAGATGCTTTTCTGTAGTGTCCTGAGGACTTGTTAAACCATCTTTGCTAAGCGAAGAGCACAGTTCAGAGGGCTCCTAATGAGGTGCTGGTCACATAAATCTTAGCGCACCGCCAGTGTGGCAAGGACACTGGTAAGTTCTGTGTTTCAGTAATGAGCACAGGATATGGAGTTGAGTTATTGGGCACACTAAAACATTCATTGCTGCTGGTTAGGTAACAGTCACATGCCAGGGAATGACATGTGTAAAATAAGGGCAGCTCAGTTAAGGCATTCCCTGGAACTCTCATTGTGCCACAGACAAGGGCAGGAGTTAAGTCGTCTTTGGAAAATTTCTAAGTTCTATTGAGCTGATAAACTTGAATGGGAAAAGGTGTAGGTCCATCTAAGACCAGGCTGCAGCTGTCTAGTGCACAGCTGTACTTGCTACCAACCCAAGTGGAAACTTGAAAGGTCTAAAGAAAATGCAGTGCTTTGGTCATGGCAGGCTAAATCCCTGTACCTGTAACAGTAGTTCCAACACATCTGCCCGGAATAACAAACAAGGAGAAGGTGTTTCCAAGACGAAACTTTTCAAAGTCATCCAAGGAATTTGGCAGTTGAAGATGGGATGTTTCCCATTCTTACATATGGAATTTATTTTCCTGCAATGGGCACTTGAAGTGATGTTGCTATATAAAGGGGGAAGAGAGCATGACTTATTTAGGTTTATTTATATGTATTTTGTTCTGGGCAAAAATTCTATCACTTCTATGTTCTAGGTAGTGATTCCTTGGAAATGGTCTCCCTTCTGCCTTTCCCAAAATCCAGGGAACTGACACTGCTAATCTTTCCCTACCACAGCCTTGGAGGTACTTCATACAGGTAATTCTACTTATTCCAGTGCAAAACTCCATCAGAAATCAGGCCCTGTACCCTCTCTTATGAGGAGATCAGTCATGCCCAGAGCAAGCAATGCAGAAGGTTAGTGGAAAAGCTATGCTTCTGTAGGAAAAGCACCACCTCTAGCATGAAGGGGGAAAAGATAACAGCATCCTGCTGGTTTGCAAAACCGAGGAGGAAAAAGGGATTAGCAATGCTGGGGAAGACCATTTGACTCTGCAAGGCACAGTCCACGGTTAACAGTCAGTCATGGGGTCTCTGTACGTCAGGTCCCACCACGTGGTGCCCACAGGCAGAGCTCCCAGAACTGCTTTGTATCTACAACTGCTCACGATCAGAGCACTGGAAAAGGAAATGTAGTTAGTCCTCATCTAAATTTTCAACCGCTGACCGATTAAAGCAATTTTAATACAGCCTCAAACAACGTCCTATCAGAGCATTTTTTAAATAGCTCACACACATAATTAACTGCAGCTAAGTAACTATAAGCAAGTTGAACACCTTCTCCTCCACATTTGTGCTTAGGTCATTGCTGTAGGACAATACAATAACTGAATTACACCTCAATAGCAATAAAAAGTATACAAAATGGTCAAAATATAAGATAGGATCCACTGCCAGTTTCTAATCAAGTATGAGAATACCATATCTGTTACTGTTCTTACATTAATAATTACTTCTTTTGTGAGGGATGGAGGTACTTTGAGTAGATGCTCTTTAGCACTTATGCCACTAAAATAACTTGGAGGTTACCATGCAAGTACAGTATTCAGGATGTGGCATAACAGGTCGATTCTTTCCCTGCGGATGTTCCAGTATGTAGTTCAGTCAGTAAGATTCATAGGAAACCAAGTTCAGACTCACAAAAATAAGATTTATAAATTTTAAAGGAAGGCTGAAAAGAATAACAGAGGATCAACTGTAAAAGCACAGAAGATAGAGGAGTTCAAAACAAAGGGATTATGAATTATCTTTCCTGCCCTTTGTAAAACAAATCTTATGTTTTTGGCATTCACTCCAATTTGTCTCTCAAATCAGCTGACAGGTATTGTAACCCTGGGAAAAAAGCTTTGGAGTTTCTCACTTTGAAGAAGACCAGATTCAAGATCAATACATACACCCACTGAATGTTTACTGGCATGAAAGACACACCTAAAAAAATATTTATGTAATGTTAAAAGGTCAGTTTTCACTAAAGACCTAGATTTACTTGCAAAGTCTCTGCTATACCTAGAGGGCCTCTTTTAAGAGCAATTCAAGTCAATGTTTTAAGATTATGTTATATAAGCTGATGTTTCTCTTCTACTCCATTTATCCATATCAACTTTGAAATGCACCATCCTTCTTGTTCTAGAGATGTAAAGGGTGTTTCCCTGTTTCAGGAACTAAGTATTCTTAAAAATACTCATATAGGTGAGGTAACATCCCTAACTTAAAACCCAGCTATGAGGAACCTACCAATTTAATTATATTTACCAATCTCATTTCCAGAGAGTTTAACTTACCAGGTACCATTTTTTGTCACTCTTTAGAAAGCTTTCTGGCTTTCAAAGAGAAGAATTCAAAGTTTTAAAGTCTAAAGTCAAAGCTGGAAGAGTTGTAGTATATTAGCAGAAAAGCCTGCCTTGCTGCTGAACAACATCTGGTGCCTGAGTTGCCTCAAAAGTTTTCAATTCCATGTTTGTATCATGCCTAATGCAAACCAAATCCCCCCTTCACAAAAACCACAGTCTTTTCCCTCCCTCCTCGTTAAATTAAAAAAAAAAAAAAAAAAAAAAAAAAAAAATCAGGGGCCATCTACTGGGAAAGACTTACATGTATTACAAAAGTTTATTACTACAGATGATAATCATTATGATATACTAATTGCAAGTAGGGGACCCCTGGTGGCCTAGTGGTTAAGATGCAGGACTCTCACTGCTGCGACCACGGGTTCGAATCCCAAGTCCCCCGGGCAGATGGTAGCTCGTTAGCCCTGTGAGGCCATCCATCTATGAGAAGGTCACTCTAAACAAACCTACGTCCTGAGGACCTCACTGCCATTGTCCGAGCTTGCTTGGCCCCGGCAGATGAACCTTAGGATTAAAGGGTGGGCTCAGTTCAGCGCAGGCTGTGTCTCACCTAAAAAATCCATTGCGCAGGCTGGAAAGGTAAAAGACCTTTCCCCAAATCTTCGTTCGCGAAGACTGGCCATTATTATTATACTAATTGCAAGTGATGTTTACACTGCAGACAGTTGGACCAACAAAAGCAAGTTTATTTCTGAATTCCAACATACAAGTTTCAATGCCATGCTGCTTGTGTGTTGGGTTTATTTAATGCTTTTTTCTTCTCCATCCCCTCTTTTTTTTTTTTATTTTTTTAATTATTTTTTTGAGATGGACCATATCCTCAGGCAACAACGCAGGAACAACTCTCCTGACACAACAAAGGCTCTGTGTGTTCTCATGTATCAGAGCCAAGAAATCTGCCCATGCTGAAGGTATTCTTTCCTACTTGAGAAGTCAGCACTAATTAAATGTTGGTAAACAGGATCTCTAATAAGCTGCATCCTTCTGGTTGTTAATTTTCTAGCACTATGAGCATTTTCACAATGGGACAGTGTTGTCAGTGACTAGAATCTTTACAGCTTCTGAAGTGGCAAGGGCCTGGAAAAAACAGAGAACCTTTTTTAAAATAAGAAAACTTAATGTTTTATTTAGCTTAAACAAACAAACAAAAATCCATAGTTATTCCCATTTTTCCTCCAACCAAAACAGAGCTACTCAAGGTTGACAAAATTCACTGCCTAAGAGAAGAAAGATCAAAGGCAGTGTCAATATTTAAAAGTGATTTTTCTAGTCAGCTACACCAGTTTTATGCCATATGTTCAGTTGAAAGCCACAAGCTACGACACCTACAGCTGTTCTGCCATTTAACATCTGATGAGCTTTTTTCTTTTTAACAGAGTTAGTAATATTTGGCTTCAGACAGAGCTGTGAAGTGATACCTCTCTATCCAACAACCCACACGACCCTACCCCAGCCTTATCAGAAATGGTCTGCTCATCACTTCCCAACCCTATGGCTGATGTGGAGGTCTTTGGGGCTCGAGCCAGTGACATGAGGTGGCCAGGCTGGGTCAGTAATGGCAGCACCAGTTTGCCATGTGGTACAAACATGACACAACCAGAAAACCACAGAAATTCTGCATCTGCTGTGTAGAAGGTGATCCACTACACTGGTGTCTTATCAGGTGGTCTGTTCACAGGATCCATTTTTAACTCCTGCATATCCAAAAGCATCATGTCACCAAGTCAGCTGAGTTTCAAACTTAGTTATGTTCAAGCAGATCAGGATAGATACACCAAAATCCTCAAACCACACCAAGTAAAGTATCCTATTGTTCTCTCTCTCTTTATTCATGGAGAGAAAAATTAGAGGAGTATCAGCCTTCCTGGTTAGAGCCTAAAGCAATTTCTCTCACCTAGTGACAAAGGCACTCAAGGTAGGGGAAAAACTCAGGTCCTGGCCCTACCCTCAAGATTCCTTGTGCATTTTATCAAATCAAATTCAGGAGGAATAAGGATCGTCTTCCTCCGTCAGACGTAACTGCTGTGCTGATCTCAGCTTGCATCAGACGTGCTCCAAGGACACCCACTAATCTGGCTCTTCAATGGCCTTGTGAATCACCCAGTGGTGAAGGTGAAAAGGGAAGTGTTGAATGCCTTTTGGCATTTATATGGTTAGAAACATATTTGCAAAGTTCAGGTGTATGTTCTGCAAACACTCAGCCCAAATGCACCTTATGTGCTTGAATGTTTACTTACACCTGAGCCTAACTCTCTTGGTCCACTTCTGGGAGAATATGTTAGGCCCAGATTGCCTGAAAGTACAACAGACTGTGCTAAATAAAGAACAAAACATTCAAAAAGCAAACAAAATGTACTAACAATTGTGGCAGTTTCTTTAAATCACACAACTGATGGCAGGATTGTATTTATAGCAATGAGGACACGAGAAGGGAAGTTTGCAAGTAGAAGTAATCTTTTATTGAAACCTCTAGAATAACTGGAAAGATTAGGCACATTTCTGGTCTTGCAAGCCCTTCCTTGGACACACAAGTTTCCCCTCACTGTACTGGTTGGGAATATAAAAGATGCTATCCCTGTCTACCAGACTTGGCTTTATTCCATAAGGCATCTTTGTCAACTGAAGAATGGCACCGATTTGCCCAAAGACATAATTCATTGCAACTGGAATAATATTTCAAGTAGAATAAAACCTAACCTTAGATTTTATTCCTGAAGGCGCTTTTTAGCTGTTGCCAAACCTGTGTATGACATGCTTGTAAGAACCAGCAATGCAGGTTAAACTGCACTTGAAAGAGATGAGGTACAGGGGCAAAGATTTCATTATCTCCAATAACGCTTCACGTGCTGAAATACAGACTGACACACAGCTTAACCACACACCACCTGTCCTCAAGGACTGCTGGCACACAGTTTCCTGCCTGATTAACACTTGAAGCCCCCCCAGTTTAAATAGTAGCTTCTACTTTTCAGGCAAACTGGAAAATAAACCAAACGAAACCAAATCCCAACCTCCTTCTACAGTAATAATTCTCAAAATTAGGCATTTGCTTGTTGTTCCCATCACAAGAAAAACATTAAAAACAAAGAAGAATAGGAAGGCAGGAAGCATATTCAGGGTCTATCCTGAAGTTATATTTTCTTATGCCTTTTGCTAGGGCAAGTCTTTGTTTTAGAAGCCTGCATAATTTAAGCCTCAATTATTTAGGCAATTAACAGGTGCTGTCTGTGTGGTGATAACACTTTCTCCCTTATCACAAATTGGCATCTACAAAAATAGACTCTTCGAGTCTGCAGACTTTTTTTTTTTTGCTAGAATAAGAGAAGACAGACCATTCCTGAACAGTTAAATTTATACTTTACTGAAATAAAGTACGACTTTATTGAAACAGCAAAGCTCAGCCCTTCCTGAGCAATTGGGACTATTCGTCAAAAGCAGTCAGATGTTATATAGAGCTCCAAAGAGCATAGCTGTTAACAAATGTTTATACAGTTGTTATACTGACATTCTGAAGCAGAATTCACTCTAATGTTAGATTTTATATAAAAAGCCAAGAAATACTCTGTCTTTATCATCAACTTCATCTTATTGAACATCTACTTACAGAGAGCATTTACTTCAGATTCCACTGGGCATAAGTCAACAGACTTTTGTTTGTAAAACAGCAACTACTACTTCTGCCCTTTATTCTCTTTATTTCACCATTTTTCATGTATTAAGCTTCAGAGTGCTTCTTGGAATTGCTAAGTGACCCACTAATATTCCACTGAAAGAATTTATGGGACCACATTAAAAATTCTTGGCCTTTCAATCTTTCCAGGTTTCCTGTACAATCTTGTTGCATAGTTTTTAAATTGAATTAAGTGTGGGTTTCAAAGACAACATGAAACGTGCTTCTTCCCACGAGTTTCTGCAATGGAGAGCACATCATTAACTCGTGAATTTAGGTGCATGATTAGTTTCAGAACAGAATTCAACCTAAGGAAAAGTTCTTTCTTCACCCTTGTGACTTCTCTTCCCCCACAGCACGCTACACCCACAAGGCTCCTCACATCAACAGGCACAGAAGCAGCAGTGCCTTTTCTCCTCTACGAGAAAGGAAATCAGAATCTTCCACTGTGGCAGTTCTGGAGCTGACATTTCCACTGACGGTGGGAATACTGTTGGATTACTGTCTATGCTTAAGAAAAGATACCTCTTAATGCTGCAATTTAGAGCCTTTCTATTTTGTGTAGAGAAGACTGAACATCAAAGTAAATTTTTAAGTCAAACAAGTCACTCTCCATACAAAAGTTATCCTTCAGGAGACTTGAGGTCCATGACAACCCCTCATCAGTTTTCTTCACTTTGCTTTGGTATAAAGACATTACAACCAAAGGTGGTGAATGTTTGATGCAATAAGCTCACACTGATGAAGTTACAGATAAAACCATTCCCCCTTACTTGTGCATTTGTCCTGCCTATCAATGAAGTCCGAATCCCTCTCATTCCATATGGATACAAAGATTTTATTGCAGAAAGCAAGCTGTTTCACTAAGCCTAAGAACATTAGTATATGTGCCATCAATTTGAGAAGAGTAGAAAGAATCTGTGTTCAAAGCAGCCCTTCTGAAGTATTCACAGCAGAGCAGTTCCGAGGCACACAGTGAACGATCAGTTGTCCTATTCTGATCCCACACTTATTCCTTAAAATACAACTAAATTACATTATTGCCAACAGCTGAACATAGTCAGAGCGAGAAAAGTGGAAACAAGGCAAGGACAACCTGGGCAAAGGAACGGAAAACCCGCGAGTAAGAACTGCAACACTAAAACTCTACAAACCGGCTTGATGATGAGCAGTACAAAAATAAACTACTTGACTTTACTGTCTATGAACACTGTAATTTGATTATTAAATTCTTGGATGTACCAAGCCCAGGGACAGCCCAGCCCTACTAATGCAGTGTCCAAACAACGGCACAAAGAATTGCTCACGGTCAAGGAAGTTCAAGGCTTAATGTGAACTGTCTTCAACTGGACAAGTATTTAAACATCTAAGTGGGGTATTAATCACTACACCTTGAGAGACTGTCATCCTTAATAATCCCAAAGTGCTTTGTAATTTATGGCACAGAACTGCAGCTACCATGAGGTTCTTGGGCAGCAGCCAACTGTTGCTTATCACACTGTGTTGTTTGGATAGGAAATGCTGGCTTTGGATACTGCAGTGAATCCTTGAGAGGCTTTCAGTGCCTTCACAAGGGAGCATTTTAGTTCATCCCAAGGACCCAGATATATTAGACTATGTTTTGCTCAAAGACAAGAACCAGACTCTACATACTCTGTATGAATTTTGAACCTCTAACTCTTAGCGGCAAGTATTTCATACTGGATTAGCCCATCCCACAAACAAACCATCACAATCAGACATTTCCTAAGGTACCCAAGAGAGACCAAACTCTCATCATCAACTCTATTTACAAAATTTAAAATGTATATACAAGATAATACATCAATCAGGAAATCAAACATGATATCACAGGAAGAAACCAAAAGCTTGACCCTGAGAAAGGATACAGCCTGTGACTTGATCTGTGGAGATTCCTACAGAATCAGGCCAATAGAAGTGCTCTTCCAGTCAAATGCTCTAGCTTGTTTCTGCTTTCCTTAAAATAGACACGTACCCTGCACAGATCCTCTTCTTGGCCATATCTCCAGTTTTTCAGATCTGTGTATATCTCCATCAGTCAGAGGCTTGGGGAAGAAAAGTGAAATTCAGCAAAGCAGCTGGAGCACACATAAGGGGACTGCTGCAAAATTACCACAGAACTTTTTTCCTGCATATAGCCCTTAGTAATAAAAGCCTTTGTGAATTACTAAATTTGTAGGCACTCTGAATTACAAGAACTTATCATTAGGTACTGAGAAATTTATTTTAAAATTTAAAATTGTATATACTAAAAATAATTTATAATTTTCCCAAATTACTTTGTACAAGAATAAAACATTCTCCATGTTTTATTTGTTTGACCATACTACAAAGATAATTTTGCATCTGTTTTTAAAATAGCATTTATCCACTGCAAAGGTCAATATTCCTCCTCATCTATGAGTCACTCCAGTTACCTTCTTCTGAAATACACAGTTCTCAACCATTTCTGGAAAAGGATTCAAGAACTGCCTAAGTAAGATGAAAATCCTACACACTGCAGCACCCAAGAAAAGTTAGTTCTCTCCACTTCGTTTCAAGGCTAGCGTGAAAATAAGTGGGAAAAAGTTAAACTGTTGTGAAGTACCTATAAAAAAAAAGTAGGTCAAGTTTAAAAAGTTTGACCTACTGATCTTCTTTGCTTTGGCAAAAGTACAAATGGAGTTTACATAATGCTGCTTACATGTAAGTGCTGGCTGCAAACTGAACAATACAAATGTTTTTAATAAGCCTCAGCCATTAACAGGATTCCTTTTTTCGTTATTTCAGACACTTTTTAATCTTTGTTTTGCAGTACCCACTAATGAATCCTTCCTTTTAAGATTCATATATTTAAATCACTCTTGTGTTGATTTCAGTGTCAGTTTGTGGCAGCAAATGCGACAGACACACGTAAAATCAGCTCTAAGCTGATTTAAAAAACCATCACTGCTTGTGAGTCACAGGGAAGTTCCTTAAGCCACAAAGCTGAAGTCTCGACAAGGCACCTTTCCCTCAGGTTGTACTGTCCACACTGCAGCTTTACAAAGTACCATGAACTTTGAATCACAGAATATTCTGAGTAGGAAGGGACCCACAAGGATCATCAAGTCCTTCTCCAGTAAAGTATAGGATAGACAGAAAACAAACCTGTATCTGCACATACAGATTATTATTTAATTCTATAGTAACTGTGCTTACTGCTGGCAAGTAAATAAAGGCAAAAAGGTTATTCCAAATATCTGAAACTCAAGTACCAAGTATCAAAAGCACCTACCATCAGAAAAGACAAATGAAATGCCTGTTATTCTGTGATTATTTTCTCCTCAGTTTAATACAGTAAAATTGTGATAGGAAACAAAAGTTAAAAAAAAAGAAATTGAAGCTCTGCTGCTAAAGCTAAAAGAAGCTTTTGTAATAAAGATACCACCTTTTTTTAACAGAGGAAGGAACTGAGGTACTACCACAATAACTTGCCAACATCCAAACTCAGTCATGCCAGATGGTAGATTTGACAGGTAAATACAAGTTACTGGCTCCCAAATCTGTACTCTGTAATCAGGTATTTCTTACCTAATTCTTTAACACTAATTAGAGAATGAGGAATTCAAAAGCATTCGGTGGAAGGCAAACTATTAATTTTGTACCTTCACATGCTAAAGAGAAAACAGAATGTGCATCTCACAGGAGCTGTATCAGTTTGTATTTGTTAAAAAGCAGATGTAAAACATCAGTTCCTCAATGGACAGAAACAATTGGCTCTCTCATCTCTGCTCTGGCAGGCTCAAGTAACCAGGCTGACACAGCTCTCTTTCATGGGATTCTTCCTACACATAAAATAGTTCCATATGTTTAAATGTTGACTGATTGAGTAAGCACAAAATTAATTCATTACAACAATGCCTTTCTATTGATTTTTCTTGTGCCTTAAGGCCTGGTCAAATACAGAACCCAAGTACAATTCACACACTCTTCTTTGTCACATTTTTACATCTACAGTCCCAAAGTGGAATGGAAATATTCATTTTCAAGATGGCACTGACCCTCCCAGAACTATTAACAGACTACTCTTGATAGAGTATTCAAATTATACAGGGTTTAGATTCTAGTTCTTATTTGGGTTTTGTATTGTTGTTTTTAAGGCACTGGCAACATCTCTGAAAGGCAAGTAGTTGGCAGCGCCTGCATCTTAGGACCAGCAGGTCTTAATCACAACTCACCACCTTTCCCTCCTTGCTCACACACCTGGGAGCATCTATCTAAGGAATGTGTTTTCCTGAAAATTTTGTTCCAGAATCTGATGTTCAGATGGCTTAGGAGATTGCTTTTCAGCACTCACCTCTTTCTAGGACCTGATGGTACATAATTCTTCATTCTCTGTATCCTCATCCTTTTTTTTGTATTCTCAGCATGCAATCCAAACCAGGTCCATGAAAGGGCAAATAACTTCTCCTGTCACAGTCACTACACGATAGCACAAAAAACATTAGGAAAAAGTAATTTTGTAGAATTGCTTCCAATCACGTCCCACCGTTCTCTACTGAGAACAACTGGGAGACATGTTTTGAGTATATTGCAAGATGCTCAACAAATGATCGCCAGAACCCTTTTACAACCAGTTTTTGAAAAGCCAATAATTCATACATCACAGAAACAAAACACTGTCTCCTTCAGTGGGCAGCACAATGACTGCTCTATATCATGATTCCTCCACAGAGGAGTGTTGTACATGAACAGCTTCTCAGCACAGGCCCTAAAAGGCAGAAGGCAGTGGTAATATGCCATCCTGATTTTTACATTTCACTACTTTTGGAGCAGATAACTGTACTTAGAACAATAGTTCCAGCTGGAACTCAAGTTTGCACACTCTTTAAATTGTTGATGCTTTATTTATTTTATCTATTCCATTCTATTTAGAAATACTAATTAATTCAAGTACCCTCATGTGGTCTTGGGTTTATTCCACGTATAGTCAGTGGTCCAATTAGAGAAAAATATTTCAGTGGTCTCAAGCCCAGCAGGAGCCAGGAATCACTGCTTGGTCACATCACCTGTGATAGTTCATTAAGCTGATCCCAACAAAGCTACAGTTCCTCTTGGAACTGTGAAGCAAAATTCCTCAGGAAGAGCTATGACATGCAGAGGAATAACACTGAACATCAGTAATTTTCCACTTAGTACCACACAACTTATTTCACAGGAGCAGGGAGGTAACTGCCTCAGGAGGGACAGCCTGCTGCGTATGGCTTGTTCTCCTAGAAGACCACAGATACCACTGAGTCAGGAATCATGCTTCACAAATAAAACTACAACTCAGAATGCAAACCCAAGGACTACACATAACACTTCAGAAGACAGCATTTGTAAACAGGCAATTTAAAATAAGTGGCATCTTGTAGATTCACAATTCACTCTCATACTGTTACTGCACAGCAAGATACAGAATGTTTGATACAGAAGTTCACATGAAAAGTAGAATTCCTAACACAAGGACCTTGTGCTTATGTCACAGATGTGAGATGAAATTGGAAGCTCTGCTGAACACCAATATCACCCAGGTCAGCACTGCTGTGCATATGCTGAGTGGCCTGGCCATAACATTATACTCAATGTTCCCTGGTGATCTATGGATCAGCACAAGAGGATGTGATATATACTTGCTTTAGGAGTTACCCATCAGAGTTAAGCATCCTTAAATTCTGACATCCATATGAACTTAATGAGTGCTATAAAAAAGGTACACGTTGTTCTGTAAATTGGAATCAAGTGAACAATCATGCTACATAGGAAGGGATGACTAAGTTACATAAACAAACTGATAGCTTAGCTTTCTGAAGGGAGATTTTATTTGATTAAATTATCTTCTTGAGTTATTTGACCTATCCTAAAAGCATTTCAAATTGTCAAACCCCACACATGTAGAGCTTTTAACAACTCTAATTTCAACTGTGCACACTATTCATACCCTCTTCCCTACAAAAGGGTTGAGAGCTGAAGCTTAGAGCAGCTTCTATCCCCCTTCCTTCCCTACTGAAGGCAAAATATCAAAATCATTAAAGACCCTCCCACACAAAAAAGGAACATATGGAGACAAAACTATCAGCTTATGAAGTTCTTCTCAAAAGAAGTGTAGAGATACAGGAGCAAAATTCCTTCCTACTGAAATCAGTGGCACTTTAGGCATTGGTTTAAATTAAAGCCAACTCTGTCCTTATTTCTCACACAGAGTGTCAGTTTGATAAGAAAAGGCTGTCAGTGCAAGAATACTGAGCAGCCACTGGTTTCCAGATTGCTTATCAGTGTTCTGCACTTGCACAGCACGAATAACAAAACCTCACTGAGAACTCTCTGAAAGAAAAATCCATTTTATTTTCATCATCTTTCCTTTATAATCTTAAAGATGTATGAAATACCCAAAACTCAGCTAATGAACAATTCTTACAAAACTACACAAAGAGCCAAATGGAGACTTGGACCCATGCTCACAAAGGTGTGGTTCAGATAAGTATATGAAACCTTCAGTGATCTTGGTTGCACTCCTTTGCTCTTAATTGCAATACTGGAGAGAAATTTTTATAGCCAACATTTTTCAAATGACTGTAAAACTTATCTTTACGAGTAAGATTTAGTAGACTAATCAGCCCTTCTTCTATATTGATTCCACAGAACACAAGCTCCTCTAAAAAAATATTGACAACCATCTAGATTTTTCAGAAAAGCATTAAAGCCACTGATTTATTTTGCTATCCAATTTAGCAGAAAATCATCATTATCTCTGGAGTAAGAGGTACGTATTGTTTAGCACTCAAATCAGAACAGATTCTTTTTTTTTTTTTCCCTGAAACATAAGCCCAGGTTCCCAAAATAAATGGCTGTAAACAGCTCTGAATGAGCCAATGCAGTGCTGCCTTCCCAGGATTGCCAAGACCTCTGCTCTGTGCCATCCTCAAACAGCTGCAGTGTTGAGGAGACCAGGCTGTTCCACGCTGCCTTTCAGCAGCCAAGCAGAGAAACACTGTTACCCCCCCCTTCCTCCTCGGGACTAGGCTGATTTGTAGAAGCAGAATCTAGAATAATTCCCACAGGAGATGGACCTAAGAACACAGAGATAAAGGAAAGAAATATTTTCTTTTACAAAACAGTTCCTTTCACCAGCAGAGTGCAGGATGCTTAAAAAAACCCTGGTTCTGAGTGGCACATATGGAAGCTGGAGGCCTTGGATGTGCTCCAAGCACGGTAAGTCTGCTGAGAGTGCCTGAATGTCACCAGCAGCTGGGACAGGTTTTACCATCAGGGCTGTGCCCTCCTTTGCCAAATCTCTCCCCAGCAGGCTCTGGGTAATGAATGGCTCTCATAAAAGCATTCACCTCAGAATTCAATACCACCGTGTTTGCTACAGGAAGTCCTTGGTTCAATGGGCATCCTCACACTTCCTTTCTTTGCAGTTCGGGCAAAAGGCTCAGTTTAGAAGGTCTAAGCACTAGAAATATATATTTATGTTGCTTTTAACCACAAGTCTTATAATAATGCATTGAATCCCATATCAACAAAAATCTACAAAAGAGTCACTAAGGAAGGATGACAGCTAGCTCTCCTTTATGGTTTTATCAAGACAGCAATTTGTTTGGCTTCAAAACATAGCAAAAATAGAAAAAAGACTTAGGTCTGTCAAAACACTATTTGACTAGTGAAGTCCTTCAGAAAAATCCACACAGATTTCATGTTTTACAGCCTAATTAAAAGTAATATTGTTAGTTGCACCTCAGAAGTGGCAGATGATTCTTAAGTAATCATCCACCAAGTAACCAAGAAATAACGATTCTACTTATAATATTTTAGGAGACAATTTTTGTATTATAAAGAGATATCAAACATTTTTGTCTAAGAAAGAATGTGAAGGACTGTGCTTAATTCCCAAAGGATCTTCTTTTTCCTTCAGTGCTTTTTTCAGAATAGTTTTGTTATCTCAATTCTACATGGGCAGAGAGAAACCAACATCTTACACATTCCATAGGATCTGCTAATGTGAGGCAGGACTTCAGAAAGACATACTTAAATATTTAAAATGAAGATTATTTCATTTAAGCCCCTGAAGCTCATTACTGCAGCACTACTGCTAGGTGGAATTCTAAGAGGAAAGAACCAACTATTTTATATAGCCACAGGCAGGAAGATCATCACAATTAGCTACAGGAGGAACTGTGAAGTCATCTGGGGAGTTCCTGAATGCTGCACTTTGGGAAGGAAAGGGACTTGTTCCTCTGGTCTGGAGCATGTAGGAAAGGCCAGGTTCTAGACTAGAAGCAATTCAAACAAGCCATTAGGACAGTCTGGTCAGAGGGAATGCCCACTCATCAATCCCTAACAGCCAACATTTTCAATACTCTAATTCATTAGAATAAATGAAATATGACATAATTTGAACTCAAATCCTTTTACATGACACTGAATATTAGCCATGAAAGATGCAAGCCAGACAAAGAAAATTTTTTAAACCCTCAGCAAGAATTTATGACAGAACTCTTTACACCAAGACCATTTTTCTCTATACTAACTTGTGGTTTGCTTCAAAGTTATAAATTTAAGAAAAGTCATAGAATCTCCTGAGTTGGAAGTGACTCACAGGAATCATCAAGTCCAGCTCCTGGCTTGGCACAGGACAACCCCAAAAATCTCATCATGTGCCTGAGAGCACTGTCCAAACACTCCTTGAGCTCTGTCAGGCTTGGTGCTGTGACCACTGCCCTGGGGAGCCTGTTCAGAACCCAATTACCCTCGGGGGAAGAACGTTTTCCTAAGATCCAATCTAAATCTCCCCTGACACAGCTTCAGGCCATTCCCTCAGGTCCTAATGCCAGTCAAGGTGGTTAATTTAATTTCATCTGTTTGCAGTAAGGATGGCTTCCTTTCCTGACACGGAGCTTTGTGTTCCCCGGGGACATGACATCAAAGAGCTGCCCTTCTCCTGTTATCTCTCCCTGCTCCACTGATCAGACTATCCAGGTCCTTATCAACAGGCTAAAATAAATTGTTCATACAAACAATTACACCGTTAGTAAGAAGACAGAACCACAAATCCTTGTTCTTTTAAAGAAAACAGTGTCACATTCTAAAATAAAAACCACATGGGATCTAGGCTTAAAAGCTGATAAAAATCAGCATGCAGGAGAAAAAGAAAAAAAAGACATGAAGGAAAGCAAGAACTTCCCTGCAACAAAGGAAACGTCAGGGTAGTACGAGAGACTCAAAACCTGCCACGAACTAAGCGGAGCCTGATCTGAATTCCCTGTCCAAGGTGACGGCACCCAGGAGGCACAGGCGGGGATGCAGAGTCCAAGGGGGCTCGGCGGCTTTGCGGGACCCCTCGGGGGACCGAGAGGCACCGCCGGGGGCTCTGCCCGGGCCGAGGGGTCCCGCCGGCCCCCACCAGCCGCTCCGCCCGCAGCCGCACCGGGGGGGGTTCCCGGGAGCCCCCAGGACCCGGCCCGCCCGCCCGCCCGCCCCGTGCCCAGCAGATCCCCGGCAACTCCCGCCCGGGCAGCGGCTCCTCGGGGGAGCCCCCCGGCCCTCCCCGCGCTCCGCCCGGCCCCGGCACCCCCGGAGACCCTCCTCGGCCACCTGCCGGGTCCCGCTGCCGGCCGCCCTCACCCGCGGACTCGCCGGTGTTGATCCAGTCCGGGTTCGCCAGGCTTGCGATGGCGAAGATGTCGGCGGCCAGGAAGAGGCATCCTGAGATGATGGTCAGTTTGTCCATGTCCTCCGGCGCTCCGGCGGCTCCCGGCTCCGGCCTCCGCCCGGCTGCCGCAGCGGGCCCGGGCCGGGGGCGCCTCACGGCCGCGGCTCCATCGGACCCGCTCGGCGCCGGAAGCGAACCCGGCGGGCGGGGGGGCGGTGGCCGCTCCGGAAGGGGAACCCGCGCTCCCCGCGCGCGCCCCGGGAGGGGCGGAGCTTCTCGAGGGGGGCGGGACCAGGGCAGCACGGACGGGGAGGGGCTTCTGTTAGAGGGGAGTGGCCAATGCCGAAGTGGGCGGGGATCTCCGGGGAGCGCTCAGCGAGCGGGCAGGGCTTACAGCAGGTGGGCGGGGCTTGTCCGTGATGGGCGGGGGCTGATTGTTAGTGGGCGGGGAAGGGGGCGGGGCCGGCCCGAAGGGGCGGGCAGGTGAGGGAAGTGGGGCGGGGCCGAGCCCTCCGGTGGGTGTGGCCTAATGGAGGGGGCGGTGCCTCAGGGCGGGTGTGTCGTGAGGGGCGGGCGGTGCTGGCAGCCCCCGGTCCGCCTCGTCCCAGCCCGGGTCTGCCTCGAGGGGGTCCCGACACTTTCCCCGCCGCTGAGTAATCAATCCCCTGCCCTCATGCCCTGTCGCATCCCAGTCCCCAGAGGTGTTTTTTGAATCGAGAAATGAGCCGCTTGGTCAGTGCCAAGGGCTGCGGAGCTGTCGCAGATCTGTCTTCACCACAGAAACTGCCTCCTGTTTTTCAACTCACTGCTCTCTCTATCCGTTTGCGATGTTGAGCATGAGCCTAAATTTCGGAGCTGCTTCTGTAGCAGTGGTGAGGACAGGGGAAGGGGAAGGACTGAGGTCCCACGGGGTTGCGCGGCTATGGAGCCCCACACACGGGCTCCACAACCGGCGTTGTGTCTGTGCCGTGCCTCTGGAACAAAACCTAATTAATCCTGGCTGGAAATCTCACCCAAACAGAGCCGGTTTTGATGGCACGCTTTCCCATGGATTCAGAACCGTGGGGAATCTGTAGCCAATAAACGAACAATGCACCAATTGTGGGAAACCAGCCCAGTTCTGGCCACAGTAAATCTGTGCCTTCGATATTGCCATCCTGCTATGGGAATGCTGCAGTAAACGAACCTAACAGCCCCCACATCTACAGGTACTTGGAAAATACCTAATTGCTTACATATTTTTTCCCTTTCGACAGCAAACACCCACCTGTTTTTCCCAGAGCAGCACGACTGATCTATATGGAACATACCGGGAAGGCAAGTGGGTGATTGTCTGTGCTGTTTATTTTTATGTAAATCTTTTGTGTAGACAGGAGACTATACAAACAAAATGCAGATGTTAGTAAAGTAATCTTAAAGTGTTCAACAGCAATCAGTAGGATTTATTATTTGGAAGACAAACCCTGTACTTACATTCAATTGAAATTGCCTATACTTGACAGATTTTCTTAAGGGCGAAAGAAATAATAAGGCTTTTGATGAAAAACGGCTGAAATTATTCCCTTTAAACCAGGAAAAATTGGTGCATGGAAGAAATATGGATTTGAAAAATCCATTTGTTATAGGCATGCAATATTTTCTTGAAGTCTTTAATAGCTGGAAACTCCCCTGTTCTATTATTTTGTGCCCTGTTCCCTACCTTCCCTGAATGTATTCCCATTTGTAATGAATACTTAAGTAACAGCACTATTGCTTTTTCGCTCGGCAAAATGCGTGACTTTTTAAGAAATAAGTTTCTAAGTAAAGTAAAAACGAATTCCAGTATATTTATTCACAGAAAGCCGGGTTATAGAGTACACTAACTTTTTATAAGTATTACTATTACAGCTTTTTGGCAGCAACTCAGCAGGCAATGCCTATCTACAGGAGCAACTAAGGATGAGAGGCTTAACTGCTTGGACAATTAAGAGTGGGGACAGCACCTGCTCAAATGTCTCCTTAAACCTTTTATTGGAGAATGATATCACACTTTCAACTAATAAAGTTTTCCTCTCACTTTTCAAAGGGCCATCATCAGCACTGGAAAACCTCTCAGCACACACTGATTGCAGCACTGATGGCAAATATCAGGATGGGTGAACAAGGATTAGCTCTCACAATGTTACTGGATGGGCAGTATCTCCAGATAACAAACCTTGTTAAGAAAAGCTCTGCTAAAACCAGATAAAAAGAACCAACTGTGATATTCAGATGTAATAGCACTGAAAATATTCTTGTTCTGCATTTATGCTTTGAGCCTTTCTCTGATTTATTTACATTTAGGCAGATCAAAAGAAACTCTATTTAAAATTACAGAGAAAAGAAACCAGCACAAACTGTATAAAGCTCAGTGCCAGCATTCCATTGTGATAAAATACCTGTGATCTTAAAATAGCTCATATGGTGACTGTTTCATAATCAGATCAAGATTTAAGTCTATACGTTTTTCTCCAGCAAAAACAGATTTCCTATTCATCAGCAGGTTTGTCCAAAAATATTTTGATATTACCTTTATGTAGCAACTAAACTTGAATAATAACATTCTTTGTTCACTGTAGTATTGTTCAAGTAATTTCACTCTACAAGTAACACAAAACTTCCCAAGGCTTGAAATTAATTTGCCTTATTGTTTGCTTTTTTATTTCTCTTTATTACAAGGAGTAGTTACAAAGTGGCAATGGACTAATCTCTGTGCTTTAACAATCCATGCAGGTGTTCACTTGCTAAATGCTTTAAACCTAAAATGAACCACATCAGTGCTAGCAGACTATTACCAGTTATTAAGGGTTTCTTGTGGAACATCAGATACCTGTATTAAACTTGTAATTGAAAGCTCTGTAAATATGACTGCTTCACATGGGTCCCCAGACCAATTACATCAGTCACATGGATAGAGTTTGGAGATGATAGTGTGCTACATTAATTCCAAGCATTAAATTTTCTCTAACATTGGAATCTATGAAGCAAAGACTTGAGTGTAATGAAGTAATTTAGAAATTTACTGTCTGTACAGTGAAAATGCATATCTTTAAATTAGAACAATTTTCCCAGCATTGCCTTCATAGTCTGGGCAGTCCTTTCTTCTTGCACCTTTCAGAGAGAGTTAGTATTCCAAGCACTAGGAAGAGATATCTACTTGTTTGATGAAATAAAATACTTCTTTTTAGAAAAGGCTTTGCCCTTTTGATCCAAGTATAAAAATCAGTGGAAAAATCTAGAGCATAAAATAGAAATGGATTTGAACTAAGTACTTTCTAATTATTATTTTCTTAGGAGCTGATAGTTTTCATCTATTCTCTAAAACACCCCCTATGGCATACAAAAGTATATGTATAATACTGATTTGATTGTTGGTTTGTTTCATTGTTCTTTTTTTTTACATCTATAATTAGAGTACTAATCATTGAATATATTAAGAATATGCATCACTGAAACTAAGCAGTTCTATTTGCAACAATTTGAAGAAGGCAAGCCCCAAAAGCATTTTCAATAAAGGCTATAAGAACAAGGAGTCAAATTATTTATGGCATGTGATGTGTTCTATGGCTCCTTGCTCTGCCTGCTCTGCAGCAGACAGAGGTATTGCTTGTTTAAGCCCCGTGCTGGTGCGTTGCAGTTCAGTACACAGTGTTTACTGATACTGCTCCTCTGTGCAACTGGTTCTGCCAGGCTGCTGACAGAGCTTTAGTTTGCTGCACATTGACCCTGCTTGCCTGCTTTCAGTCCCCCAAAAGTCACAGGTTTACACAGTAATTGCAAATCCCTCCATACCCCCTCTTGTTATACCCCATGGTATACAGAGGTGCTGGGCCTCCTGTCTGCTGTTCTTGGCTGCAGTACAAACTGCAGCTCCATGCTTTTCACTGGCAGCTGGTAAAAAGAACATCATTTGCAGCCTTATCCCTGAAAACACACAATTAAACACACACAAACCCATCCCCATGCTTTCTGCTGGAATGCCTCAGCTCTTGTAGGTGCCTCCTACTCATTCCCTGGCCGCTCCTGACAGTGTCTTGCACCGTGCCCATGTGAGGGCTGTTCTGACGTGCCCTCTGCTGCCTCCACAGGGAGCGTAAAGTCTGGCTGGCAGTAAAGCCACCGAAGTCAGAGGCCATGTCCATTTGTCATAGCCACGGATCAAGACAACTGCCAGCAGCTGATTATACCAAGATGAAGGTCTTGCTCTAATCCAGTAAAAAGCTTATCTGTTTCTTTATCAGCTTAACTACTGACAGTACTTAAAGATTAGGATTTTAAAATTAAACAGCAGGAAAAAATAAGCACTTCTTGTGAGAGCCATGGCACACAGCTTTTCAAAATATATTGCTCCCAATGCTAAAGGTGGTCCATGTAGTAACTACAATTAATCTAGCTGGGATACAAAGCAGTTACAAGTTTTCCCGAGGCACAAAGTTTTAATAGAAATAAACCTCAGAGGCAGGGGAAGGAACAGAAGTATTAAAATTAGATAATTAGGCTAGAACAGCAGAAAGGAAGCTCACACAGCAAGGGGCTTTCCAAGAGATTAAACCTCTAAGCTTATGTTTAAATAAATAATTTGCTATGCTGAAAGAGCAGAAAAAGAATAGCTTGCTTTTGTTGACTGAACTGCAACTTAGCTATTAGAGTCCAAACAAAATAGTATGACTATGCACAATATTAATTTGATATTAGAGGAGCTTCAGAACTAATGACCTTGTCTTTAGAACAAATATTTGAAAGAAATGAAGACCTCCTGATTAGCTAACAGAATAGCTGTGGGAATTATTGCATCTTAAACTTATACCAGCTGTGTATTTCCAGTACAAGTGAAAATGCTGACAATGACACTGGGTCCAGTAGTGATGAAGATACAGACATGGAAGCTTTTCAATATAAATCTTCCCAGTCATACTGGTGTGAGTTCATTGATGTTACCAGCAATATCCAAAATTTGGCAATACCTGATCCAGGCTGGAGTAGGCACAGACAATGTGGTGCTGTACTCCATGACGGTGATGATGCATTGTGCAGTCCTAAGCTAGTGGTGTTAGTCCTTCATACTGTTCCTCTTCCTCCTGCCCTTTTGCATCATATACATCCTATCTGGAAAAATCTGCCTTTTCTTCTCAACAGCTCAGCTCAAAACTTGCCTTCTTCAAACCCTAGATTCCATAAGGTGCATTGTATCTGTTTTCTTTTAATATATGCCTAGACTTCAAAAAAATCTGTGTTCTGTATTTCAAGTTATGTACTAGCTCTACACAGCTAATCCCTTCAGAGATGTCTTCCAATGCTACTTGTAGAGAGAAACACCACCTCCGCTAGTCCCAGACAAGTAGCAGTTGCAAGCTCTAAGAAAGTCTAATACAGTCAGCTTTATTTGAAGGCCAGTTTCTTCATTTACTGGATTTAAGGATGGTACAGACAGTCAAAATTCAAGAATTTTTCCTGAACATAGAAGAATACATGGACAACTAGTGGTAATTACAGTATTTGTCTTCATCATAGTGATCATTTTTTATATATTTATTTTTTACATTGACTAAAACTCACTTTTTTTCTCACTGTAGTTTTCACCTTCAGTGTACAGAGCCAGACTTACCAGCCTTTTAGATACCATTTTCAGTGAAAAGAACTCAACACAAAATGTATGAACTCAGCACTTTATTTGATGAGTGCAAGCCCACAATTACTCCAGATTAATTTTCTGAAAGAACTGAATTCATAAATAACAAGTTAGTGGTAATTTATGTAGAACATGGGTGACTTAGACCTCAGGTCCATCTTGAATCTGTATCCCAGTTTTGTTTTTACAACTCATCAAGGAAAGGAGTATGTCCCAAGTCCCCACTAGCTGCCATTGATTTCTTCCCACTGACGAACTTCTTTGCAGCCTGAAAATGAATCAGGAAAGTGGCTGTCAGGAAATACTCACTGCAACAGTTTGCTGTGCTGCTCACAGCCTGGAGTCACTAAACCAAACAACACATCCTGACACTACTATAACATATCATCATGTAAACAATCCTCCTTTTGCTGTATAAACTTAATTGCTTCTAAGCCAGCTGTTCATTACTTTATAATCTAAACACAAATGGCAGAATGACAGTTGGATATAAAAGGCATAAACTCCAAAAATGGTTATTCTTAGAAAAATTATTACACCACAAAATACAGATCTCTCCTCACTGCTAAAGCTATTGCTAGTTTCTGCTGCAGCACAAATAAGCAATGAATGTAAAAAAAGCAAGTTTTATATCTTAGAAATTCTCTTTCTGATGGATTTCTGTATGAAGTTTGCTTCACATAAAAGGAACAAGATAATGTGCAGCAGCAATGCAGTTAAATCAATTTATCACTGAAGGCCTAATTGTTTTATTAAGCACATCAAATATTCTAGACTCAGGAATCCAAAAAGCCTTGATACAGAATCACTTGCACTGGAACTAATATGAGGTTCTCCATGAATCTTACTTGGCAATTTTGGTAAATTTAAGTGAAGTAGATGAGAATTTTACATCATTCCTAGCTAAATTACTTACAGTGTATTGGATTAAAGGATCTTCTGTCAATCAAATATGTAAAGACATCAAAAGATACCCATCTGGGATTTGTAAATGAATTGCCTTTCTTTTTTTTAAAGACAGTATATGTGTGTGTTTACAAACACACAGAAATGAGCAGCAGTTTTCCACAAAAACAACTCTTACAGAGTGATTAAGGAACACCTGTAGATGCCAACACATACTTACATTCACAACATCAGCAGTGGCTACAGAGTCGATTTTCTGAGCAACAGCAGATGGTGATGTGTGTGTGCCAGAAACCAGCGACTCGGAGCCAATTTCATTCAGTAACCCTTGTGCTGTCTCCACTGACATCAAATAGTTGGCTTTCAGCTTATTTCTGCCATCAAACAAAGCACGAAGAATAAGTGAGCATCTAAGTCCTGCTATCACCTTCCCCACCACCCCTGTAAACACAAAGAGGTTTTGGTGCTTTATAAGTTTCCAAGATTGCTCTCCATTTTGCAAGGTTTTCCTTTTCAAGTACAGAAGGGTTCCACAGTTAGGAAAGTGTCACCACAAACAGCCCAAGCATCAACATGACAGGTATTTGAACACCTACTGCCTCCCCACATGGTCAGAAGATCTCTAGCTCAGGATTTCTGTTTGAAGTAACTAATGCAGTTAGGCAAACTACTCTATGAAGTTTAAACCTAATGTTTCTTGTGAAGAACAGATGCATGCAGAGCAATTTTGTTTTAAATGACAAGCAATGAATGTAAATGGTCAGTCTCCTCCTTGTGCAGTAGTTCCATGTCTTGTTAAAAGACAGCAAGTTCACACTTTTTTCTGTTTTATGGAGTCTCACTGCTACATATGAAAATCTTTTTATATAAGCCAGTCCTTTTTTTTTAAGTACAAAAAGATAGAAAATTATTTATTCCAATAGCAAATTATTAAGTAGCTTGGTATTTCCACCATTTAGCTACTAATGACCAAAGTAGAACCAATCATGTCTAGGCTATCAAGTTTTGAGTAATTATAGTTTCTATGGAGTCTTATAAGTATTTTACACATGCAACAGACAAAATTTTACTACTGAAGTGTTGGTATTACTGTTTCTGTAATAGTAACTTCCCCCCCCTCCATCTGAAACATTCCTAGGGGCATGTATTTCAAGCACTTGGATGGAACATCACTAATTCAGCGCTTCACACTTGCAGACCCTCATTACTATTCTTTTTTGAAGATGGCACAGGTTGCTTAATATAATTGTTTTGGGAATTGCTGCAGTGCAACTGTAAAGGGAATTACCTAAATAATGCAATTTAGGATTCTAATTTAAATACATCTTAATACTACAGAGTATGATTAAAACAACAGCATCTGCTGACACTAGCTAATTTCTTATATTGAAAACATGAACACTTACCTAACAAGCTTTTATTAGGAAATAACACTACTGGAGAACCAGTACAGCTTTGGAAACCAGTACTGACAGCAGTTCAGTTTTAATGCAGGACTGTGAGCAGTTCCCCATGGAAATAACTACAGGATGAAAAACTGCTGTACAGTCCAAGTGTTTGACAAAGTAGCTACATGCTAAGAAACTTTTCTTTACGGCACATGAGACAGTTCTTTACACACTTACTTTGCCGTTGTGACCTCGGCATCGGTGACACCGCCCTGAGCAACTGCCTTTACCTGGTTCAAAGCAGCTTTAATGACCTGAGGAAAATCACACCATTTAAAACTTCTTCCCACATTTAAACTTCAACATGTTATTTCTATGATCTGGGATCTTGGAAACTTCAGGGGAGAGCAGCTGACAATGTTAGGATTGTCTGCCTGAACACAATTCTGAACGGCTTTATAACAAAACTAAAACCACTGTAATAAATGCCCCAGTGAGACACAGAAACCAGTGTGGATTTTAACTGCACCACAACTTTAACTTATACAGTCTCACCATTTTTCATGAGAGTATTTGGTTCTGCCAGCTTCAAGAGCCAGCTTACAAATGTAAATCAGCAATTGCAGTCACCATTTCAAGGCACTTTACTATTTCTAGTTCATATTATGGATCTGTCCTTCCCAAAAAGCAAGTGTCATTCCCAGCTTACAGAGCTGGGTCATAACTGAACATGTAGCATTCTTATACAGGAAACCAGATGAATTCCCTTTTTTTTAGATGAATCAGTCACTATCACAAATCAAAACACTACTTTGAAGGTTATGTTATTAATACTTAAATTCTAATCAGCAACTCACCTCCCCAGTATTTGCAGCCTGGGATATGGTATAAATCCCAAAGAGCCCAGAATCAGAGTAATTAACATTAAATGCGGAAGCCTGCAAAAAACAAACATCATCAACTGTTTCTAGTACCAGAGCAATTCAGCATCAAACACAGGAAAATAATTACTATAAGGATCTAAAGTACTTAATTCAGGAAGCTAAACTCCATCTGTGCAGAGGAAAGATCAGATTGGAAAGCTTCATTGATACACTGTAACGTGTACAAGAATGAGCTAATTAAGATTGCAGCAGAAGGTAGTAGCCTTTCGAAGATAAAACACATTTTACAGAAAATATTACAGAACTTACATCAAATGGCTGGCTAGTTGCTTTAGCAACGGCCTGGGACAATTTGTTGGTAACACAGCTTCCCCTCTTGACAAGGGGCCCAGCACCTAAAACATGCTGAAGAACACTGAAGGCATTTGCTTCTGCACTCCCAACAGCAGCTCCTTCTGCTACAATAGCAGCATGGACAAGGCTATCACCATTCTGTTTTCTGATTTCTCCTAAAAATACAAAACCAGAATAAAAGGTAGTAAGTGTTCAGTTAGAAACCACTGTGCATTCAGAGGTATGGAAAGGAAATATTTCCTTTTCACGAGAGGGAAGCCAGGGTCTGAAGTTACTGCATGTCTACTCAGGAAGACACCATGAAGCTGTTAGTAGACTGTACATAATTTTAAAAGTCCTTTACATTCAAAATTTTTTTGCAAGCACAAAACCAAGTACCTCACTATGCCTTACTTAAACCTGACCCTAAACCATACACAGTGTGGGATGATAAAACTCAGTGAGTCTCCACACAACAAATATCCAGAAAAGCAGTGCACCTTCTGTTCCTAATAATATTTATTCTGGTTTATAGAAACTGGAGTTATTCCAGTCAAATATTAAATGTTGGAAACTTTCTTTCCCCTCCCAATCTCTTTATAGAAACATCCAATACTCCAAGTAACCAGTAGCTGTTGGTATTAGTGCAAGATACTGCTCTGAAAGAGCTAAGCATTGCTTTGACTTATGACATTTTAACACATCTTCCCTAAAAAGAAATGCTACCTCCACTTCTTGACAGCCCTTAACCTATTCTTAAGGGAATCTTACCAAAACTGCCAAGAGAAACCATATGTCAGCTTGTTTTTCACTTTATAGAATAAATGATCTTGCAGTAAAACTTTGTTGAAGATCTGGGTTCAGTTTTATGGCAGAACTTTCCACAGTGGGGAATAATCCTCTGCTTATTTAAATGGGCTACACCTCTGAACTGTCACCTCCCATGTCCAGCATTTAGTGCAACTATATAGTTTTCAGTTGTAACTTTGAATAATACTGCATTTATAACAAACAGGAAATCAGTCACTCAGAAAAAGGAACTTACCCCCTCGATAAACAGCCTTTGCACCAGAAGCACCAGCTCCACTTCGGATATTTAGGAATTGCTCTGCCACTTTCTTTAAGTCAGAGTGCTTTACACCTGCAATACAAGTTATTCCAAGTAATGCAATGACATTGAAAAGCTACAGCAGTCAGATAAAAGGGTGTGAAGTGTGTACCACAACACTTTACTTCCAGAGAGAACTCCAATTTCTACCGGAGTTCTCCCATATGACCCGCAGAGTCCATCCAAGGACACACGTACCTATTCCAACGAGAGCCATTCTCCCACTTGTGAAATTGTTCTGTACAAAATGGTGAAGCTGCAACAGTAAATTCACATTTTAGGGTATTTTGTATAAAAACCAAACATCTTGAGTTTGTTTCTGACATACCCCTTTGTACTTATTCATGCAGCAAATCCCAATGCTTCCAAAAGGAACTGCCCGTAGAATGGCATTTTATTGCATTCCCCAGTGACAACCACAAAACCCTTTTATACAAGAACACCTGCATTTCATTGACAGCCTTATTATCAGCAGAAAGCCACTGACAATAACCACCTCACTAAGTGTGAATATGAGTTCTGTACCCAGTACTAAAAGCTGCATGAAAATAAAATTACTTGAACACTAGACCAATAAGGTAGTAAATACTAACTGCATATTTCCTAAATTAGTTTTGTCTCACAAGTGACATCACCCATTCCTGATAAAAAAACTGAAGCAGATTCCTAACACAACACAAATAACCCTACCTGCTCAGAAGTAATTTTTCCAACTCTGTAATCTGGACAGTACAAGGGGTTTGCCAGAGCATTCTTGTAAGCTGCAGCATGCAAGTTTTCCAGCACTCCTAAGAGGAACAAAGTTTCAGTGATGATGCTTAATGTAAGAGACACTTGTAATGAAGGTTCTGAATGAAACTAAATGAAACAAAGCTGTGGTCCACTTTAAGGACCATAAGATCTTCAAAAGCAGGGCTAGAATAATCCAATCCACATGAAGTTTCATGCAAATCTTTGGGCTGGAGCAATCTGGTCTGAGGCCTTCTATCCTTCTGTAACTTATTAAAAAGAAACCAAAGCAAACTAATAACTTGTATATGATCAACACTTTTTGGCCTCAACAGTAAGCTATAAATGCAGTGTGTGGAGAGGGGGTGCAGCAGAAAAAAAACAACAATCTTTTAATTAGTTTCAGAATCATCATCTTCACTGTAAGCATCCCTTGTTCTTGATCTTGAGAAAAGAACAGGTTGTCTGTAATACTATTTGTAGCTTTGTTAGGTGTCTCATCTATCTCCCTATTGAGATGAAGCATGCTAGTGTCTTAAATTCCTTTCTCTGTAGTTTTTTCTTGTATCCAATAGCATTCTACTCATTCCTGTTTGATATTCTCATAGTATTTGTTCATACTTTTTCCTAAAGGGATGACAATCCTTTCTTCACAGTTCTGTTTCTGAACTTAACGGTAACTGAAAATATTAAATTACTATAAAAACCAACCTGCAGTTGATACAAGTTAAAAACAAAACAAAAGACTGTGACTCTGATTTAAAAAAATAGTAGGACTTCAATATAAGCCAGAGATTTTTCCAACATTACATTGTCACCTTCAGTGGGTTATGCAGGTGAGAATCCTTCACAGAGTGGTACAGATTATGTTTATTGTGCACAACTACCTGGGTGATCTTGGATCACTTGTGTTAATAACACAAGATAAAGTGGAATAGGCTCGATCCGGCTGAGGCTTTGTGTGTGTCTTTTTGTTTTTCCTTAAAACAGAAACCTAAATTTAAAATCCTAAAGCTGGAATCCATTTTCAGTGTGATGAAAATACATGTTGTTTTTATACCAAAATAACCATATTCAAGAAGTCTTTTGTAGAATACTGTTTTCACACCAATGAGTAATACCTAAATAGTTTTCACTACACAAGCTGTTGCAAATACATTGTCAACAACATTCATGATTTGCACATTCTTTGGTTGTACTCCAAAAGAACTAAAAAGGTAAAATGAAAGCTGTCAAGAACGGTGTAAACCGTCTTCAGTATGTTACTTGCTAAATGTTATCACGGGCTGGAAAAACCTGTGTATTAAAAAAAGTTCCATAACCACAGAAAGATCATACCTATCAACAGGCTGAAATATTAAATGGTCATGTGAAAGAGCAAAATAGAAACTTTTTTCCACATTTTTTTCATTTTGGAGAAACTCTCACAGAGCCAATGCAGTGGATTAGAAAACACACTTACCGACTTGAGGACTCTGATAAGCAATTGCTTTATCAACTTTCAATTTTGGCTGAAGATCAGCTACTTCCCATGGTCTGAACTCTGATGCTGTGGTGACATTAAGAAGATACTCCATTACTGTATCACTAGACAAAAAAAGTTACAAAGGCATTAACCACAAAAGTAACACATACTTCTGCAGTTCAAACAGATCTGTAAGCAACACATTAACAACAAAATGTATCAGAGCAGTTATTACCACTGCTGTACAAAGTACAAGAATTCAACTTCAGTTCAACTTCATATGCTCAGGAATATGACACATAAGTTGAATATTAATACACTGATTTACTGGTTTATTACAGAAGCACAAGGACATTCCTCCCACCCTGTAGAATGACAGATCTTTACTACAAAAAGTTTGTACAGAATGCAGTAATTCCCTTTACAGCACATCCAGATACCTACACATAGTCCCGCAGACATTCAACAGTGTAAGCAATCTTCTCTCTTGTTGAGTACACACTAGAGGAGAAAAAAGCAAAACCCATTTCAGTAGAGAACACAAAAGTGGATTTTCCCACATTTTCCACATTTATTGAATTCATCAGCAAGATATGGACTGGAATAACCATTTAACCTTAAATCTGCTTGGGATGACTGTTTAAAGGAGGGATAATACAAACACTGCAGAAACAGACATAATTAAAACTCCCATCTTCAATATTCAAGTAATAACAAGTGTTGTGTGACCAACAGAATTTAAGATACCACAATAATTCAAGGTAAAACAGCAAACAAGGCTGAATAGCAAAACAAGAAAAATGTATATATGTATTAAATAAAGAAATTTAGAAATCATTCTCTTCAGGCAGAAAACATAGTTGGTCTTGTCCTTGTGCTTCAATGCATTTGTTATTGACAGCAACAGAAAAGGGTAGAGTCTCAAGTCTGTTTTTAACCAAATTCTGTTATTAACCAAATTCTAAATAAAACAATCTTACTGGATGATTTCAAGATACATTGCAAGAACTCAGACACAGCGAGATCCCTCTTTTATTTTATTTCTCTTAGTCTTGTTTTCTAGGCTTTAAACTCTCAAATCACGAAAGCCAACTACTGCCTGAATTGTTCCCGAACTTGCAGTATGATGAGTAGTATCTATTTACAAAAGATGGAGAAAAAAATAACCTACTGACTTCAGCAAGTTTAATCTTGAAATCTGAAAAGGCAGAAAGAAAATTTAAGCTTTCTAGAAAAATTATATTTCTTCCAGATACACAACATTTATATTTTGCTTACTGAAAGGTCTTTGTAAAATACAAATCCCGAGTGCACTCTTGAACCTTAGTAAAATGTGAAGTACAAGATGTCCCTTGACAACATTCACTTTTCAAGTACCAGTTCCACACTGAGCTTATCCACCTACATATTGTTAGGCATATTGTCTTCTGTTCCCTTTAGTCACAGAGCTCATTTGCATCTTACCAAGACAGATTATTTCTCTATGTGGTTACAAACCTCAGGCTGCCTCCAACAGCTTCAATGCCTCGAGTAATCCGGAAGGAGGATGCTCCTTTAGTAGTCTATGAAAATAATAAAAAAAGGCAACTTACAATTCTAGCTATTTAAGAACAGGTTTGGGGTTAATGGCAGCAATAAGAAAAACTATTCAGAAATATTCCACACACATGCACAAAATTGAGTTTGTGTCAGCCACCTAAAATAATTTTTAATGCAGCCTAAATAAAATAATCTATGTGCAAAGCTAGATATAGATATACTATATATATACATATATACACACACACATATATATATGTACGTATACACTTTCAGGCACCACAGGAGAGCATAATTCTAAAGAAATATTTCTTCCTGTCTTCCAGGAAGTAACGTCATTTCTCCTGCACTCAAACCAGGTAACCAAGTACCAGGGTACACTGTTTTCCACTTTATAGGATGTTACATTAATTTTTTTACCATAACATTTATTTTTGCAATAATAAACCTTTGACCACTGCATCTACTGCCAACATCATAACAAAGGGAATAAGCACCTACCAAATTAGATGCAAGACGAAGCAGGTGAGCAGTTCCCAGGTTACTGGTGGTTTCATATCTGCTGCCTGTTTTAATAAAGACACCAATTCTTGAAGCTGGAGAAAAGTTTTCCAGAGATGCAATAACTAAGCCATTTGGTAATTTTGTGATCTGTATTAAAGAGGAAAAAAAACCCTGGTTTAGTCATTCACTGGAAGTACAATCACAGCTCTGCTTCGACTGAGTTTTAAAAAATAAATTAAAAGGAAAGAGAAATAAATACCAGTGCTCATACTGACCTCAAGATCCTCAGACTCTGGGGATAATTTCACTTTTGCTGCAGTTGGTGAGCTTTTAACTTTAGGAGCTACTTTAAGAGAGTAAAATCTCTTCTAGAGGAGAAAGCAAAAGAGAACAGATTTCCTTAATTAGTTTATCACATGTTCCACTACATACTGAAGAAGCAACTAATTTTAAACTAGAAATACAATGAAGGATTTCAAACCCCAGAGTAAAAACAGTGATTCCCATGTAATTACTCTGATTATTTTTTACATCACTGTTGAAACCTGTGCAGTGACTTACATAAGGTTTCTGGAAGTTCAAGAAACAGCACTGTAAGAAAGCTTTTGTTTTTCCCCTCTCTTTGCTGCTGTGCAGTGGGAATCTCTCCTGTCCTATACAGTCTGTAAGACCCCTGCATAGCAATGACTGAACCAGCAGCCACATGTGCAGCACACCAGCTTGGAGATAACTCTGTATTTATCAGGTGTAGGCACTTCAGCTCCTGAAGAGTCACCCCTCAGAGCACCAACCTGTCTACAGTGACTGCTGCACACAAAGAGGACAGGCAGGCAAGCCCTCAAACTGAAGTTCAGACCTGACAGGGCAGGTCCAGAGGAGACCACGAAGATGATCAAAGGGTTGGAGCACCTCTGCTACACAGACAAGCTGAGAGAGCTGGGGGTGTTCAGACTGGGGAAGAGAAGGCTGTGGGAAGACTTCACTGCAGCCTTGCAGTACCTTAAAGGGGCTTATAAAAGAGATGGAGAAAGACTTTTTATCCAGGCAGACAGTGACAGGATAAAGGGCAATGGTTTTAAACTGAGAGAGGGCAAGTTTAGATGAGGTGTTAGGAAGAAATTCTTAACTGTGAGGGTGGTGAGGCACAGGTTGCCCAGCAAAGCTGTAGCTGCCCCACCCCTGGAGGTGTTCAAGGGCAGGCTGGATGGGGGTCTGAGCAACCCAATCTAGTGAATGACATCCCTGACCATGGCAGGAGGGTTGGAACTAGATAGTCTTTAAGGTCCCTTCCAACCCAAACCAGTGGTTTGGTTACAAAACCAGGGGCTAAGAGTTGATATGGCTAAAGGCATAATTAATCTGGGTGCACAAGATTTCTCATCAAGTCCATACTGGGGGGACCCAGGGGTCTTAGCTACATAACTGAAGACAAACAACTTCATATAAGGAAACAATTAATATAATGCAACCTCTTCTAAGAACTCAAACTGGTGTGTAAATATGCTAATAATTCAGGAAAACAGTTAACACAGTCCAGCCTTTTTCTAAGAAACATGTTGAATGTGTATATCTCTACAGTATAAATAAACTGCTAATTCAAAGGATAGGAGATATCCCCAGCATGCCTGGCACCTAAATAAAGTGATGCTTGCTTTCTAATCCTGCAAAGAGTGTTAGAGAATTTTATTGATTTTTCAGTTACAATTCCACGACTCTAGGATTCTAAGAACCAGAAGCAGCCCTTCACATGGAAGAGGTGAACATTGCAAAAGCATTCCCTTCAGCAGCTGGAAACAGAAATGACAAGACTATCAATTTCAAATCTGAAATGCTATTCCTTTCCACTCTCTTTAGAAGTTGCTTATACTTGTAGAATCAACCTACATATTACTCTTCTTTTCACATGAAAAAAATAACTTCATTCCCATACGTGTCAAGGTGAAAACTGAGTGACAGCAGCACCACTGCCCCCAACTGTAGGGATACCAACGATGTAATTCCCCTTGCTTTGCCACAGGTTGTTCCGTGTATGAGTCTGGGAAAAACTCCTTTCTTCCCCCACCAAAAATTGGGTACGACACCGAGTTTTAACCTCTAAGCCTTCTTATTTATCAATTACTAAGTCATGTCTAAAACAACCACGCTGTCCTTCACTCAGAAGTCATTCTCCCACTCGGGCGCGTTTCTCGCGGAGCTCTAACCCCGGTTCTATCCCCGCTGTCCCAGCTCCACGGGAGCCTTTGCAGCGGGACAAGGTCTCTGTCCTCCCGCCTGCGGGACAGGCCAAACCCCAACGCCAAAGGCACCACCGCGTCACCACAA